>NC_141017.1:14754572-14896952 GCF_052327205.1 Somniosus microcephalus | reverse complement strand
CGGTGCTCACCAGTGTCTCTCTCCTCCCCCCACTAACACGGTGCTCCACAGTGTCTCTCTGCTCCCCCCCACTACACGGTGCTCACAGTGTTCTCTCGGGTCCTCCCCCCTCACTACACGGTGCTCACAGTGTCTCTCTCTCTCCCCCCACTACACGGTGCTCACAGTGTCTCTCTCTCCCCCCCACTACACGGTGCTCACAGTGTCCTCTCTCCTCTCCCCCACTACACGGATGCTCACAGTGTCTCTCTCCTCCCCCGCTACCTACCACGGTGCTCACAGTGTCTCTCTCCCTCCCCCCACTACACGGTGCTCACAGTGTCTCTCTCTCCTCCCCCACTACACGGTGCTCACAGTGTTCTCTCTCTCCTCCCCCACTACACGGTGCTCACAGTGTCTCTCTCCTCCCCTCCCCACTAGCACGGTGCTCACAGTGTCTCTCTCCTCCCCCACTACACGGTGCTCTCAGTGTCTCTCTCCTCCCCCCACTACACGGTGCTCACAGTGTCCTCTCCTCCCCCCCACTACACGGTGCTCTCAGTGTCTCTCTCCTCCCCCCACTACACGGTGCTCACAGTGTCTCTCCTCCCCCCCACTACACGGTGCTCACAGTGTCTCTCTTCCTCCCCCCACTACACGGTGCTCCACAGGTGTCTCTCTCCTCCCCCCCACTACACGGTGCTCACAGTGTCTCTCTCCTCCCCCCACTACAACGGTGCTCACAGTGTCTCTCTCTCCTCCCCCCCACTACAACGGTGCTACAGTGTCTCTCTCCCCCCCACTACACGGTGCTCACAGTGTCTCTCTCTCCTCCCCCCACTACACGGTGCTCACAGTGTCTCTCTCCTCCCACCCGACTAGCACGGTGCTCACAGTGTCCTCTCTTCTCCTCCCCCCACTACACGGTGCTCCACAGGTGTCTCTCTCACCCCCCCCCCCACTACACGTTGCTCCAGCAATGTCTCTCTCCTCCCCCACACTACACGGTGCTCACAGTGTCTCCCCCCCCCCCCCCCACTACACGGTGCTCACAATGTCTCTCTCCTCCCCCCACACTACACGGTGCTCACAGTGTCTCCTCCCCCCCCCCCCCACTACACGGTGCTCACAGTGTCTCTCTCCTCCCCCCACTACACGTGTGCTCACAGTGTCTCCCCCCCCCCCCACTACACGGTGCTCACAATGTACTCTCTCCTCCCCCCACTACACGGTGCTCACAGTGTCTCTCTCCCCCCCCCCCCACTACACGGTGCTCACAATGTCTCTCTCCTCCCCCCACTACACGGTGGCTCACAGTGTCTCTCTCCTCCCCCCCACTACACGGTGCTCACAGTGTGTCTCCTCCCCCCCACTACACGGTGCTCACAGTGTCTCTCTCCTCCCCCCCACTTACACGGTGCTCACAGTGTCTCTCTCCTTCCCCCACTACACGGTGCTTACAGTGTCTCTCTCCTCCCCCCCACTACACGGTGCTCACAGTGTCTCTCTCTCCCTCCCCCCACTACACGGTGCTCACAGTGTCCTCTCCCCACCCCCCCCACTACACGGTGCTCACAGTGTCTCTCTCCCCCCCCCCACTACACGGTGCTCACAGTGTCTCTCTCCTCCCCCCCACTACACGGTGCTCACAGTGTCTCTCTCCTCCCCCCACTACACGGTGCTCACAGTGTCTCTCTCCTCCCCCCACTACACGGTGCTCACAGTGTCTCTCTCCTCCCCCCACTACACGGTGCTCACAGTGTCTCTCTCCTGCCCCCCACTACACGGTGCTCACAGTGTCTCTCTCCTCCCCCCACTACACACGGTGCTCACAGTGTCTCTCTCCTCCCCCCCACTACACGGTGCTCACAGTGTCTCTCTCCTCCCCCCACTACACGGTGCTCACAGTGTCTCTCTCCCCACCGCTCTACACGGTGCTCACAGTGTCTCTCTCCTCCCCCCACTACACGGTGCTCACAGTGTCTCTCTCCCCTCACTACACGGTGCTCACAGTGTCTCTCTGCTCCCCCCACTACACGTGGTCTCACAGTGTCTCTCTCCTCCCCCCACTACACGGTGCTCACAGTGTCTCTCTCCTCCCCCCACTACATGGTGCTCACAGTGTCTCTCTCCTCCCCCACCACTACACGGTGCTTACAGTGTCTCTCCCTCCCCCCACTACACGGTGCTCAGTGTCTCTCTCCTCCCCCCACTACACGGTGCTCACAGTGTCTCTCCTCCCCCCACTACACGGTGCTCACAGTGTCTCTCTCCTCCCCCCACTACACGGTGCTCACAGTGTCTCTCTCCTCCCCCCACTACACGGTGCTCACAGTGTCTCTCTCCTCCCCCCACTACACGGTGCTCACAGTGTCTCTCTCTCCCCCCCCACTACACGGTGCTCAGTGTCTCTCTCCCCCCCACTTACACGGTGCTCACAGTGTCTCTCTCCTCTCCCCCACTACACGGTGCTCACAGTGTCTCTCTCCTCCCCCCGACTACACGGTGCTCACAAGTGTCTCTCTCCTCCCCCACCACTACACGGTGCTCACAGTGTCTCTCTCCCCCCCCCCCCCACTACACGTTGCTCACAATGTCTCTCTCTCCTCCCCCCACTACACGGTGCTCACAGTGTCTCCCCCCCCCCCCCCCACTTACACGGTGCTCACAATGTCTCTCTCCTCCCCCCCACTACACGGTGCTCACAGTGTCTCCCCCCCCCCCCCCCCACTACACGGTGCTCCACAGTGTCTCTCTCCTCCCCCCACTACACGGTGCTCACACAGTGTCTCCCCCCCCCCCCCACTACACGGTGCTCACAATGTCTCTCTCCTCCCCCCACTACACGGTGCTCACAGTGTCTCTCTCCCCCCCCCCCCACTACACGGTGCTCACAATGTCTCTCTCCTCCCCCCACTACACGGTGCTCACAGTGTCTCTCTCCTCCCCCCACTACACGGTGCTCACAGTGTGTCTCCTCCCCCCCACTACACGGTGCTCACAGTGTCTCTCTCCTCCCCCCACTACACGGTGCTCACAGTGTCTCTCTCTCCTCCCCCACTACACGGTGCTTACAGTGTCCTCTCTCCTCCCCCACTACACGGTGCTCACAGTGTCTCTCTCCTCCCCCCACTACACGGTGCTCACAGTGTCTCTCTCCCCCCCCCCACTACACGGTGCTCACAGTGTCTCTCTCCCCCCCCCACTACACGGTGCTCACAGTGTCTCTCTCCTCCCCCCACTACACGGTGCTCACAGTGTCTCTCTCCTCCCCCCACTACACGGTGCTCACAGTGTCTCTCTCCTCCCCCCACTACACGGTGCTCACAGTGTCTCTCTCCTCCCCCCACTACACGGTGCTCACAGTGTCTCTCTCCTGCCCCCCACTACACGGTGCTCACAGTGTCTCTCTCCTCCCCCCACTACACGGTGCTCACAGTGTCTCTCTCCTCCCCCCACTACACGGTGCTCACAGTGTCTCTCTCCTCCCCCCACTACACGGTGCTCACAGTGTCTCTCTCCCCACCGCTACACGGTGCTCACAGTGTCTCTCTCCTCCCCCCACTACACGGTGCTCACAGTGTCTCTCTCCCCTCACTACACGATGCTCACAGTGTCTCTCCTCCCCCCACTACACGGTGCTCACAGTGTCTCTCTCCTCCCCCCACTACACGGTGCTCACAGTGTCTCTCTCCTCCCCCCACTACACGGTGCTCACAGTGTCTCTCTCCTCCCCGCACTACACGGTGCTCACAGTGTCTCTCTCCTCCCCCCACTACACGGTGCTCACAGTGTCTCTCTCCTCCCCCCACTACACGGTGCTCACAGTGTCTCTCTCCTCCCCTCACTACACGATGCTCACAGTGTCTCTCTCCTCCCCCCACTACACGGTGCTCACAGTGTCTCTCTCCTCCCCCCACTACATGGTGCTCACAGTTTCTCTCTCCTCCCCCCACTACACGGTGCTCACAGTGTCTCTCTCCTCCCCCACTACACGGTGCTCACAGTGTCTCTCTCCTCCCCCACTACACGGTGCTCACAGTGTCTCTCTCCTCCCCCACTGCACGGTGCTCACAGTGTCTCTCTCCTCCCCACTACACGGTGCTCACAGTGTCTCTCTCCTCCCCCACTACACGGTGCTCACAGTGTCTCTCTCCTCCCCCACTACAGGGTGCTCACAGTGTCTCTCTCCTCCCCCCACTACACGGTGCTCACAGTGTCTCTCTCCCCCCACTACACGGTGCTCACAGTGTCTCTCTCCTCCCCCCACTACACGGTGCTCACAGTGTCTCTCTCCCCCCCCCACTACACGGTGCTCACAGTGTCTCTCTCCTCCCCCCACTACACGGTGCTCACAGTGTCTCTCTCCTACCCCAGTATTGTCCAGTATGTCAGCTACCAACCAATGCTGTGACCAATCGGCAATTCAAATGTGAAAGAGAAAAAGAGAGAGAGAATGAGAGAGAGAGAAAGAAAGCGAAATAAAGAAAGGAGAGAAAGGGAGAAAGAAAGAAAGAAATTATGAATTTCTGTAGCACTTTTATGACCTCAGGACGTCCCAAAGTGCTTTACAACAAATGAAGCACTTTTTGAAGTGTAGTCACTGTTGTAATGTAGGAAACGCGGCAGCTAATTTGCGCACAGCAAGCTTCCACAAACCACAATGAAATCAATGACTAGATAATCTGTTTTGGGTGTTGGTTGAGTGATAAATATTGGCCAGGACACCGGGGAGAGCTCCACTGCTTTTCTTCCAATAATGGCCGTGGGATCTTTTACATCCACCTGAGGGGGCAGACGGGGCCTCGGTTTAACGTCTCATCCGAAAGACGGCACCTCTGACAGTGCAGCACTCCCTCAGCACCGCACTGTGTCAGCCTGGATTGTGTTGCCAAGTCTCTGGAGTCTGAAACCATAACCTTCTGACTCAGAAGCCAGAGTGCTACCATTGAGCCCCTGACTGACAATGTGGCTGATTGTATTTCAGATTAGTAAATAAAAAATGAGTAATAGACTCCATCGTTGGTCATGTGATTTCAATGCCCTTGTGAACTTTAATCTTTTTTGCGCTTTAGGTGGTAAAATTGTAAGACAAGAAACAGAGTGCGCGAGTGTTGGTGGATCGTTGCGTGTGCTTCACTTCTTTCTTTAATGCTTATTGGTCCGCTGCTAAAGCAGTGTGTGACGCAGATGAAAACACCAGACTTCAGCACCATGGAGGAGGGAGCTGGCAACCATGGTCAGCTCGACCAGTCAGAACAACCGCTCCAGGCCAGCAGAAGAAAGCCACCCAACCAATAATGAGCAGCTCCAACAGGGTTCATCATGGCAATGGGCAAGGAGCATCCAGCCGTGTTCTAGATGGAGAGTGGGGTCGGGTCTGGAGGGAGTGCGAGGTCGGGTCTGGAGGGAGAGCGAGGCCGGGTCTGGAGGGAGAGCGAGGGCCGGGTCTGGAGGGAGAGCGAGGTCAAGTCTGGAGGGAGAGCGAGGTCGGGTCTGGAGGGAGAGCGAGGGTCGGGTCTGGAGGGAGAGCAAGGTCGGGTCTGGAGGGAGAGCGAGGTCGGGTCTGGAGGGAGAGCGAGGCCGGGTCTGGAGGGAGAGCGAGGTCGGGTCTGGAGGGAGAGCAAGGGCCGGGTCTGGAGGGAGAGTGAGGCCGGGTCTGGAGGGAGAGCGAGGGCCGGGTCTGGGGGGAGAGCGAGGTCGGGTCTGGAGGGAGAGTGAGGTCGGGTCTGGAGGGAGAGCGAGGCTGGGTCTGGAGGGAGAGTGAGGTCGGGTCTGGAGGGAGAGCGAGGTCGGGTCTGGAGGGAGAGCGAGGTCGGGTCTGGAGGGAGAGCGAGGTCGGGTCTGGAGGGAGAGCGAGGTCGGGTCTGGAGGGAGAGCGAGGCCAAGGTCTGGAGGGAGAGCGAGGCCGGGTCTGGAGGGAGGGCGAGGCCGGGTCTGGAGGGAGAGTGAGGTCGGGTCTGGCGGGAGAGCGAGGGCTGGGTCTGGAGGGAGAGCGAGGCCGGGTCTGGAGGGAGAGTGAGGTCGGGTCTGGAGGGAGAGCGAGGCCGGGTCTGGAGGGAGAGTGAGGTCGGGTCTGGAGGGAGAGTGAGGTCGGGTCTGGAGGGAGAGCGAGGCCGGGTCTGGAGGGAGAGCGAGGGCCGGGTCTGGAGGGAGAGCGAGGCCGGGTCTGGAGGGAGAGCGAGGGTCGGGTCTGGAGGGAGAGCGAGGTCGGGTCTGGAGGGAGAGCGAGGGCCGGGTCTGGAGGGAGAGCGAGGTCAGGTCTGGAGGGAGAGCGAGGCCGGGTCTGGAGGGAGAGCGAGGGTCAGGTCTGGTTAGTCTCGTTGTGCGAGTCAACATTCTCAGCAATCACTCTGATGAAGACAATGTACCGCTTGCAACTGCTGGATTAAAAGCTAGAAGATGCATTAAGGTGTGCCATGTCTGATAAACTCATGGCGGAATTACAAACTTAAGTAAAGAGAAAGATTGCGTGGTTTGGCACTAAACTGTGGTCGAGGTTTGTTAAGTAAATACACGAGTACATTTACCTGTACTGTCTGTAAGGTGTTTTCAACTAAAATTAGTGCATGTGGCTAAAACAGTCGCCATAGCCACACATAGGACTAGTCAGTAATTTTTATTGGACAACACTGATCTATGCAATGCTTGCAGTGTCTCTCTGTCCAGTACTGTCCCTCTCGCTCTCTCTCTGTATAGTGCTGTCTCCCTCTGGACTTAAGCACCAAAATCTAGACTGGCACTTTCAGTGCCGCCTTTCAGTTGAGCTATTAAACCGAGGTCCCATGGCACTGTTTCTAAGAACAGCAGGGGAGTTCTCCCCGGTGAGCTGGCCAATATTTATCCCTCTATCAACATCACTAAAAAAAACAGATTATCTGGTCATTATCACATTGCTGTTTGTGGGAGCTTGCTGTGCGCAAATTGGCTGCCACATTTCCTACATTACAAGCAAGTGACTACACTTCAAAAGGTACTTCATTGGCTGTAAAGCACTTTGGGATGTCCTGAGGTTGTGCAAGACACTATAGAAATGCAAGTCTCTTTCTGTTTATCTGTACAGTGCTAAATCTCCTACAGAATGCCCAGTCTCCCTCTCCTGCAGTGTCTCTCCTGCAGTTGCTTGCAGTTTCTCTCTTTCTTTCTCTCCTGAAGCACACATAAGCTGTACAGTACCTGTAGTGTATGTACTTTGCAGAAGGAACTATATTCTGCAGCCCCTGTATACTGCAGTACCAGTAGTGACCACCCCTGTATATAATCCTGTGTCGTAACTTTTGCATAGTAGTTCCAGGTTGTCTCCACTCAGTAAAGACCTGTTATAACCAACTCCTGCAGTCCGTGTCTCAATTATACACGGACATAATACTGGCGACGAGCAGATACGAACTTACCTACAGTCTGCACAGGGATCCATCCCTGAAGCGAAGTTATCAGAGGTCGAGGCCAGAAGGAAGAAAGAAAAAAAAACAAACAGAAGAAACGGGCATCAACCGTGGGCATCCGCCTCTGATTCATCGGAGTTGAAGATTTGCAGGAGAGGCTGTCGAGAGCGTGGCTTGGTTATCCTGTCGATGGTGTTTCAGCTAATCGGGCTGGTGGCAGGTAGTACACTGATCCTTCCTGGGCTGCAGCGGGCTAGAGCTCGATCGGGTGGCTTTTCAACGGGGCGGAGCAGTGTTGTCGGGAAGAGGAGAGAGAGAGAGGGTGGAGCACACAGGGCGTGGCCGGTGCTACGAAGCCGGGCAGCATACAGACCCGAGAAGAGGGAGGCAAGTGTCCCGCAGGGTTGCTCCGACGACGGGGAAATAATAAAAATTAGAAGCGCAGAAAGCCGCGAGGAGCTGCAGTTTGCCACGGGAACCGCGGAGAGCGGCATTAGCAGCAGCGCGGGGGGGAAGTGCGCGAAGACCATAGGGCGTCGCCATCAAGGCATAAAACACCAGCAACAGCGCTAGCAGCAGCGGAGAAGACAGAAAGCGTGGGAGGCGCCATCTTAATCCAGCGGGGAAGAAGGCAAAGCGCGGGAGGCGCCATTTTGTTAAATCGGGGAAGAAGGCAAAGCGCGGGAGGCACCATCTTAGATTTCCAAGATGCCGAAGACTGGCAATATCACTGCCTTCGATAATGCAATAGAAGACTGGACCACGTATGTGGAAAGAGTCGAGGTATATTGCGAGGCAAACGAAGTAGCCGATGAGAAAAAGGCATCGGTACTACTAAACTTAATGGACGCAAGAACGTACGGCCTATTGTGGAACCTGATTACTCCAGCCAAACCGAAGGCGAAGAGTTTTAACGAAATTGTTGATATCCTACAGGAACACCGAAATCCTACACCGCTGCTGATAGCAGAAAGATTTAAATTCCACAGGAGAAATCAGCATAAAGATGAGAGCAATGCTGATTACCTTACGGAACTACGCAAGCTATCAAAGCACTGCCAGTTCGGAGCAGGACTGGCAGATACCCTACGGGACAAATTTGTCTGTGGACTCCTGAGTGAAGGAACCCAGAAGAGGTTACTCTCAGAGAAAGAGCTGACGCTAGACAAGGCTTTCAGCGTGGCAGTATCGTACGAAGCAGCAGCAAGGGGAGCTGCGGAAATACAGCAAAAGCCACAGGAATACGGCACCCACGAAATGACACGGGGATTTGAAAAATGTTATCGCTGCGGCAGAACAACCCATGACCAGAAGGACTGCTGGTCCAAGGACAAAATATGCAGGCAATGCGGAAAAATGGGACACATTGCACGAGTTTGCAGGTCTGGGAAGAAGACTAACGACAACAAAAAGGCTACTAAGGAACAGTACAGGAAAGTACAAAAGATGACGGACAGTAGTTCCGAAGACCAGATGAGCGATAGTGAATCCGGGAACAAGAGACTAAGCTGTCTCAAACTTCACAACGTAATCACAAAAGAGGATCACCGAACCATTTGGGTCACCCTCACGATAGCAGGGTCCCAAGTCAAAATGGAATTGGATACAGGATCAGCTCTGACCGTCATGAATCGACGAGACTACGAGCGGCTATTCCCACACATACCCTTGAAAGAGACATTCATTGTCTTGAAGACGTATACGGGGCAAAAAGTATACCCCAGAGGAAAAATAAGGGTGCCTGTCGAATACAACGGCAAGGAAATACAGAAATTGTATCTGTACATACTGCAAGATGGTGGACCACCGTTATTGGGACGTGAATGGATCAGAAAGATAAGTTTAGACTGGCACTCCATTCAGGCACTGATGGTGGCTGGTAAAAAGGATGACGACGTCACTCCTGGACGATTGTCAACAATCTTAGCTAACGCCAAAGAGGTATTTCAACAAGAACTGGGAACTCTTAAAGGCGTAACCGCCTCGATAAAAATAGAAGAGAATGCAATTCCCAAGTTTTTCAAAGCAAGACCGGTACCATATGCAATTCGCCCAGCCGTCGAGGCAGAGCTGGAGAATCTGGAGAATGCAGGCGTGTTATCTAAGGTAGACTGGAGCGAGTGGGCGACACCCATCGTTCCTGTCATGAAGAAAACATTGAACAATAAGTCTGAGGAGCCAAGGAAGGTTCGCATCTGTGGGGACTTCAAGGTGATGGTGAACCCAGTCCTTCACACAGTACAATATCCTCCTCCGAAGATAGAAGATATTTTCACCTCACTATCTGGAGGGAAGCGTTTTACAAAAATTGACCTAGCACAAGCATATTTGCAGATGGAGGTTGAAGAATCCTCTAGGAAGTATCTCACGATAAACACTCACAAAGGTCTTTACCAGTATAATCGACTGGTATTCGGAGTAGCATCAGCTCCGGCGATATGGCAAAGAGCGATGGAACAAGTCCTGCAAGGGATTCCGGGGACTCAGTGTTACTTGGACGACATCCTAGTGACAGGTGAAGATGACAGTGAACACCTTGCCAGCCTAGAGCAGGTGCTCACTAGACTAAGAGAACATGGGCTACGAGCCAATCGCCCCAAGTGCGAGTTTTTAAGAAACAGATATCGTATTGTGGCCACGTGATTGATGAAGAGTGGTTACATAAGTCCCCTGACAAAATTGAAGTGGTAGTTAAGGCTCCAGCGCCTGAAAATGTGTCGCAACTGAGGTCATTCCTCGGATTGGTGAATTACTACCATAAGTTTTTGCCGAATTTGTCCACAATTCTGCATCCACTGAATGCCCTACTATAAACTGGAGTAGCATGGAAATGGAGCGATGAATGTAAGCGGGCCTTTCAGAAGAGTAAGGATCTAATCACTTCAAGAGAAGTATTGGCTCACTACAACCCATCACTACCGATAAGACTGGTGTGTGATGCGTCTCCCTACGGCATTGGACGGTACTGTCACATAAATCCCTTGATGGTTCAGAGAGGCCGATAGCTTTTGCGTCACGCTCATTAACTTCAGCCGAGCGTAACTACGCCCAGATTAACAGAGAGGCCCTCAGCCTGGTGTGGGGGGTGAAGAAGTTCAATCACTACCTGCACGGTCAGAAATTTACTCTACTAACTGATCATCAACCTCTTGTCTCCATTTTCAACTCTCAGAAGGGCGTACCGATAATGACAGCACAACGGCTACAGAGGTGGTCCCTTTTCCTAGGGGCACACCAATATGACATCGAGTACAAAGGAACTAAACAGCATGGGAATGCTGATGGATTGTCGCACCTACCGTTGCCGACGGTGGAAGAAGCACCTGCAGTGGATCCAGTGGAGATATTCCACTCGACCATAGTCGAATGTCTCCCTGTGACGAATGCAAACATAGAAAAGGAAACACGAAATGACCCGGCACTCTCCTGGGTCTATGATTTAACGGTGAAGGGATGGCCAGCACATGGCAAACCACTGCTGCCAGCATTCTCGCCGAGAAGAGAACAGCTGTCAGTGTGCAGAGGAACCTTGATGTGTGGATCCAGAGTAGTAATTCCACCCAAATTGAAGGATAGAGTGCTCAATGAGCTTCATGAGGGTCATCTGGGAGGGGTAAAAATGAAGAACTTAGCCAGAACTTACCCTGACCCTGAACACGGGGGCCCCACAAGGATGTGTGCTGAGCCCCCTCCTCTACTCCCTCTTCACCCACGACTGTGTGGCTGTTCATGGTTCCAACACCATCATTAAGTTTGCGGATGATACCACGGTAGTAGGCCAGATCACCAACAACGATGAGTCAGCCTACAGGGAGGAGGTCCAGCATCTCGTGAAGTGGTGCGCCGATAACAACCTGGCCCTTAACATCAAGAAAACCAAAGAAATCATTGTGGACTTCAGGAAGTCTAAAGGCGGAAGTCACACCCCCATCCACATCAATGGGGCTGTGGTGGAAAGGGTGGACAGCTTTAAGTTCCTCGGAGTCCACATCACGGAAGACCTCTCCTGGTCCCTCAACACCTCCTCTCTGGCGAAGAAGGCCCAGCACCACCTATATTTCCTAAGGAGGCTGAAGGGATGTAACCTGTCACCCCTGATCCTCTCTAACTTTTACCGCTGCACAATAGAGAGCATCCTGACGAACTGTATCACAGTATGGTATGGCAGCTGTAGCTACTATGACCGGAAAGCCCTGCAGCGGGTAGTCAAAACTGCCCAATGCATTACCGGCACCCGGCTACCGACCATAGAGCACATATACCAGTAACGCTGTTTACGGAGGTCACGGTCCATCATCAAAGACCCTACCCACCCCAGTCACAGTCTGTTCGCCCTCCTGCCATCTGGGAGATGCTACAGATGCATTCGCACCTGTACGACCAGATTTAGGAACAGCTTCTTTCCCAGGGCGGTCATCCTACTGAACTCCACAAATAAACTCTAAAGCCTGCACATCTGCCAATGCACTTTATTATGGTTATGTTAATGTTAATGTATTACAAGCCAAATGTATGTTGAATGTTTAAATGTCTTAATCTAAATGTACACTCTCGGGAGCCGCAAGCCTACATTTCATTGTACTGCACTTGTGCACTAATAATGACAGTAAAAGTTGATTTGATTTTTGATTTGATTTTTGTGTGGTGGCCGGGAATCGATAGAGAAATCGAAGAGATGACCAAGAGCTGTACAGGATGCCAGAAGGTCCAAAACGCCCCACCACAAGCCCCTCTACATCCATGGGCGTGGCCCTCATCTCCATGGCAAAGGGTGCACATTGATTTTGCTGGTCCATTTATGGGCTCGATGTTTTTAATTGCGGTGGATGCACATTCAAAGTGGCCAGAGGTAATAAAAATGTCCTCAACCACCACAGAAAAAACTATCACAGTCTTACGAACCATATTCACCAGAAATGAGCTGCCTGAACAGATTTGCTCCGACAATGGACCACAGTTTGTGTCTGAAGAGTTCTGGTGGTTCTTAAAGAACAATGGTGTTAAGAATTACACATCCGCCCCATATCATCCAGCCACCAATGGATTGGCTGAGAGGTTCGTTCAAACATTCAAGAAGGCTATCAAGGCAATGTGTAATGAAGACATACCCCTACAACACAAGGTGGATAACTTCTTGTTTGCCTACCGGAATGCGACACATGCGGTTACCAACCAAACTCCAGCCATGATGTTCTTCAATCGAAGACTAAGATGCCGCTTGGATTTGGTTAAGCCAAACATCAGAAGAGATGTGGAGAACAGGCAGTTTCAGAATATGAATGAAAGGCCGACCAGGAGTTTTAAGATAGGTCAACCAGTTTTGGCCCGGGACTACCGCACAGAGAAATGGCAGCCAGGAACGATCTGTACACGGCAAGGACCTCTAATGTATACCGTGGACGTTGGAGAGAGCATTGTAAGACGCCATGCTGACCAGATTCTAGAGTCACTGGAAAACGTCAATTCCACACCACGATCCGATACACCTAGTGCTGAAACCAAAGTACCAATTGCATCTACCTCAGAATCGGTGATATTGGAAGCAGACGAACCAAACAACGACGTTGATCCCGAATCAACTTTGCCAGAAGAACCTGATACCCCAAAGAGGCGTTATCCAGACAGAATCAGGAAGCCTCCTCAAAGACTGAACTTATAATTGCTTGACTTCAACTAATGTATCTAGCAACTGTAATTGTAAATATGTTATTTAATTATTAATCGAATGTTATGTACTGTTTAGCTAAAAGGGGAGGAATTGTAGTGTATGTACTTTGCAGAAGGAACTATATTCTGCAGCCCCTGTACACTGCAGTACCAGTAGTGACCACCCCTGTATATAAGCCTGTGTAGTAACTTTTGCATAGTAGTTCCAGGTTGTCTCCACTCAGTAAAGACCTGTTATAACCAACTCCTGCAGTCCGTGTCTCAATTATACACGGACATAATAGTACCAGACTGCTAACAGTCAAACCACTATATTTGCTCAAGTTTTGTATCCCGCACTACCTGTCATTGACCTCAGTTAATGGTGCCAGAGTTGGCCATTTAAACCTGATTTGACTGAAACTGGCCAAGCTTAGTCCAATCAGAATGGACATAAACTGGCTGATGTACGAGGACTTTTGGTTTGGAATCCCGAGCTGGACAGGTGAGGAGAAAGTCTGAAACATCAATGAGAGATCGATCTGCCTATTTTATCAATTCTATTTTGGTCAGTGCTCCATTTTTATTCTCTTGTCCCAAAGCTGCAGATGTTACATAGAATATACAGCACAGAAACAGGCCATTCGGCCCAACTAGTCTATGCTGGTGATTATACTCCACACGAGTCTCCTCCCATTCTATCTACCTCATCTCAGCCTTTCAGCATTTATTTCTGTTCCCTGTTCTCTCATGTAGTTGTCTAGTTTCCTTTTAGAACGTAAGAACATAAGAAATAGGAGCAGGAGCAGGCCATTTGGCCCTTCGAGCCTGCTCCACCATTCAACAAGATCATGGCTTATCTTCTACATCAACTCCACCTTCCCGTACTATTCCCATATCCCTTAATTCCCAAATATTTCTTGACCTCTGTCTTGAATATACTCAAAGACTCAGCATCCATAGCTCTCTGGGGTAGAGAATTCCAAAGATTCACAACCCTTTGAGTGAAGAAATTTCTCCTCATCTGAGTCCTAAATAGCCGACCCCATTTTTGTGTTTTATGTAATAACCTCTTGTGTGGCACCTTATCAAATGCTTTTTGAAAATCCAAATACACTACATCCACTGGTTCCCCCTTAACCATTCTACTAGTTACATCTTCAAAAAACTCGAACAGATTTGTCAAACACGATTTCCCTTTCATAAAACCATGTTGACGCTGCCTAACAGTATTACGATTTTCTAAGTGCCTTGTTATCACATAGATTCTAGCATTTTGCCTACTACAGGTAGACTATCCTTTATCCGAAAACCTCGGGACCAGCCGAGTTTCGGATAAAGGAGAATTTCGGATTTCGGAAGGTGGGTCGGCGGGGGTCCGCGGGGGGGGTCGGCGGGGGGTCGTGCGCACGACTTACGCTGACGCTCAGCGTAAGTCAGTCGGGGTCGGCGGGGGTCGGGGAGGCGGGGTCCGCGGGGGGTCGGCGGTTGTCGGGGCCGGCGGGGTCGGCGGTTGTCGGGGCTGGCGGGGTCCGCGGGGGGGTCGGCGGGGGGGATCGGCGGTTGTCGGGGCCGGCGGGGTCCGCGGGGGGGTCGGCGGTTGTCGGGGCTGGCGGGGTCGGCGGTTGTCGGGGCCGGCGGGGTCCGCGGGGGGGTCGGCGGTTGTCGGGGCTGGTGGGGTCGGCGGTTGTCGGAGCCGGCGGGGTCCGCGGGGGGGTCGGCGGTTGTCGGGGCTGGCGGGGTCGGCGGTTGTCGGGGCCAGCGGGGTCCGCGGGGGGGTCGGCGGGGGGTCGTGCGCACGACTTACCCTTTATCCGAACTTCCGAAACCGGAACCCTCTAAAAACCGAAGGTTTTTTCGTTTGTACGCACGACTTACGCTGAACGAAAAAACCTTCGGTTTTTAGAGGGTTTCGGTTTTCGGAAGTCCAGATAAAGGGTAGTCTACCTGTACTGATGTCAGGCTAACTGGCCTATAGTTCCCCGTTTTTTCTCTTCCTCCTTTCTTAAATAGCGGGGTTATGTTTGCTACCTTCCAATCCTTGAGGACTGTTCTAGAATCTAAGGAATTCTGGAAGATTAATACCAATGCATCCACTATCTCTGCAGCTACCTCTTTTAAAATCCTAGTCAGATCCAGGGGATTTGTCGCCACTTAGTCCCATTAGTTTCTCCAGTACTATGTCTTTACTTATACTGATTTCTTTAAGTTCCTCATTCTCTCTAGACCCTTGGTTCCCCATTATTTCCGGAATGTTTTTTGTGTCTTCTACCGTGAAGACAGATACAAAAGTATTTGTTTAATTGTCTCTGCCATTTCCTTATTACCCATTATAATTCATAAGAACATAAGAACATAAGAAATAGGAGCAGGAGTAGGCCAATCGGCCCCTCGAGCCTGCTCCGCCATTCAATAAGATCATGGCTGATCTGATCCTAACCGCCAATCTACTATCACAGAAACATCTCCTGAATCTAACAGAATTAGACACACGAAATAGGAGCAGGATCAGGCTACACGGCCCCTGGGCCCGCTCCGCTACCCACAGGGCCATGACCGATCCGAACCTAGACTCATGTCCAAATTCCTGCCCGCTCCCCGTAACCCTTAATTCCCTTTACTTCTAGGAAACTGTCTATTTCTGTTTTAAATTTATGTAATGATGTAGCTTCTACAGCTTTTTGGGGCAGCATATTCCATGGACCGACCACCCTCTGAGTGAAGTAGTTCCTCCTCATCTCAGTTTTGAAAGAGCAGCCCCTTATTCTAAGACTATGCCCCCTAGTTCTAGTTTCACCCATCATCGGGAACATCCTCCCCGCATCCACCCGATCCAACCCCTTCACAATCTTATATATTTCAATAAGATCGCCTCTCATTCTTCTGGACTCCAATGAGTAGAGTCCCAATCTACTCAACCTCTCCTCATACGTCCATCCCCTCATCCCCGGGATTAACCGAGTGAACCTTCTTTGTACTGACTCGAGAGCAAGTATGTCTTTTCTTAAGTATGGACACCAAAACTATATGCAGTATTCCAGGTGCGGGCTCACCAATACCTTGTACAACTGAAGCAATACCTCCCTATTTTTATATTCTATCCCCCTAGCAATGAAAGCCAACATTCCATTGGCCTTCTTAATCACTTGCTGCACCTGCATACTAACCTTTTGAGTTTCGTGCACCAGGACCCCCAGATCCCTTTGTACTTCAGTACTTTCCAGTTTCTTGCCATTAAGATAATAACTTGCTCTACGATTTTTCCTGCCAAAGTGCATAACCTCACACTTTCCAGTATTGTATTCCATCTGCGAAATCTCTGCCCACTTACTTAGTCTGTCTATGTCCCCTTGCAGGTTTTTTATGTCCCCCTCACTCACTACTTTCCCTCCCATCTTTGTATCATCTGCAAACTTTGATATGTTATACTCGGTCCCCTCCTCCAAATCGTTAATATAGATTGTAAAGAGTTGGGGACCCAGCACTGGCCCCTGCGGAACACCACTAGTTACTGATTGCCAGTCTGAGAATGAACCATTTATCCCAACTCTCTGCCTTCTGTTAGATAGCCAATCCTCTATCCATGCCAGAATATTACCCCCAATCCCGTGATTTTTTATCTTAAGCAATAATCTTTTGTGTGGCACCTTGTCAAATGCCTTTTGGAAGTCTAAATACACTACGTCCACTGGTTCCCCTTTATCCACCCTATATGTTACTTCCTCAAAGAACTCCAGCAAATTTGTCAAACATGACTTCCCCTTCATCCCCTTCTTCCGTCTCTGCCTCTAATGGGCCCACGTTTACTTTCACTAATCTCTTCCTATTTACATACCTATAGAAACGTTTACAATCTGTTTTATGTCTCTTGCTAATTTACTCTCATATTCTATTTTCCCTTTCCTTATCAATTTCTTGGTCCTCCTTTGCTGAATTCTAAAATCCTCCCAATCCTCAGGCTTACTACTCTTTTTGGCAACATTATAAGCCTCCAATTATATAGGGCCTTGGTGAGACCACACCTGGAGTACTGTGTACAATTTTGGTCTCCTTACCTAAGGAAGGATATACTTGCCATAGAGGGAGTACAATGAAGGTTCACGAGATTGATTCCTGGGATGGCGGGACTGTCATATAAGAAGAGATTGAGTAAACTAGGCCTGTATTCTCTTGAATTCAGTAGAATGAGAGGGGATCTCATTGAAGCATACAAAATTATTACAGGGCTTGATAGAGTGGATGCTGGGAGAATGTTTCCCTTGGCTGGGGAATCTAGAACCAGGGGCCACAGCCTCAGGATAAAGGGTAGGCCATTCAGGACTGAGATGAGAAGAAATTTCTTCACACAGAGAGTGGTGAATCTTTGGAATTCTCGACCCCAGAGGGCTGTGGAGGCTCAGTCATTGGGTATATTCAAAACAGAAGTCGATAGATTTCTGACTAGTAAGGGCATCAAGGGATATGGCGATAGGGCCGGTGAATGGAGTTCAGGCAGAAGATCATCCATGATCTCATTGAATGGCGGAGCAGGCTCGAAGGGCCGAATGGCCTACTCCTGCTCTTATTTCTTATGTTCTTATGCCTCTTTCTTTGATCTAATACTATCTTTAAATTCTTTTGTTAACCACAGTTTGACCACTTTTCCTGTGGGATTTTTGTGCCTTAAAGGAATGTATATTTGTTGTTGATTATGTATTAATTCTTTAAATGCTAGCCATTGCTTGTCTACCGTTATACCTTTTAATGTATCATAGAATCATAGAATGGTTACAGCACGGAAGAAGGCCATTCGGCCTTTGAGGATGGTTCCCGGCAATCGGGAGGATCGGCGATCAGGCAAAGGGTGGAGGAGAGAGGCCATGATCGGCAGAAGGGAGGTCGAAGGCTTCCTTGAGGGGTCGGGGGTGGGAGGAGCTCCTCCTGGCCCACAAGGAGAGATTTAACAGGCACTTACCTTCTGGAGCCAGCAGCTCCTGCCTCCCTTTCACTGCCGGGTTTCCCGAGGCCTGGGAAACCCAGACGGCAGCATTTAAATGTAAATCAGGCTACCAATTGCACAGTGGGAGACTGATTTAAATATGTTAATGAAGTGCCCCGCCTCTCCAAGATGGGACACTCCCACGTCTCGCTGCCCACCGCCGTAATAACGCATCGGGTTGGGGTCGCGTTTTGCGTTTTTTTTAAGGTTTAACCCCCAACCTCCTCCCGCCCATTGTAGGGGGGCGTGGAGGCGGTGGGTTAATATCAAGGACGTAGAATCCTCTTATTTGCTATGATTGAAACAGCCATGGTTCCAAAGTTTAGGTCACTGGGAGCCAAGCTTTTCTGAATAATGTCGATCGTTAGCTCTGGGTAATGGGAGTGATGAATAAATTAAAATTCCAGTGGTGTTCTGAATGATGATGCTGCTGGTCCTGATGATAGATGAGAGAAACCAGACAGGGATTGTAAGTGGAGCGCCGTCCCTTCCTGCCCTTTCACTGGACAGCCCACTGAGTCGCAGTTGAGCCTCTAATTACCACACTCAGATGGAAGGCCAGCATTAATGCTTCACTTTTGTCAAATGTCTTATTTCTCACGATGGCATTAAGTAGAGAAAGGGAACTTGTTTTCCCAATGTTTCCAGTCAAAGCCACAAACATGGCCAGATCGTCTCTCGCAGAGGTGAGGGGTCCCTGATTGGCACAGCAGTCACAGAGTATTTCAATTTCATTTTCCACACGGGCGCTTCCCTTCTTGCATGAACGTGAAAAGAAAGACTTGCATTTATATAGCGCCATTCACAACCTCAGGATGTCCCAAAGCACTTTACAGATACTTTTGAAGTGCAGTCACTGTTGCAATGTAGGAAATGCGGCAGCCAATTTGCACACAGCAAGCTCCCACAAACAGCAAGGTGATAATGACCAGATCATCTGTTTTAGGTGTTGGTTGAGAGATAGATACAGGCCAGGACACCGGGGAGAACTCCCCTGCTCTTCTTCGAATAGTGCCACGGGATCTTTTACATCCACCTGAGAGAGCAGACGGGGCCTCGGTTTAACGTCTCATCCGAAAGACGGCACCTCCAACAGTGCAGCACTCCCTCAGCGCTGCACTGGGAGAGTCAGCCTAGATCATGTGCACAAGTCACTGGAGTGGGACTTGAACCCACAACCTTCTAACTCAGAGGTGAGAGAGTGCTGCCCACTGAGTCCCAGCTGACACCCCGTGGTATGTTATGTTTTTAGGCTTTTTATTCAAATGCTTCTCTTGTGTTCAGTGCCTGTGACTTACACACCAGAATGCACCTTTCTACACCCAGTATCTGCTAATGTAGCAAGCCCAGGGGGCAAACAGAAACCCTGGTCATTGTGATTTGCTTGCTGAATAAGTCACAAGTCCTTTCATGATCTCCCAAGGGTCGATTTTAACCCTGCCTGCCCGTCAGAACCTACTAAAAACACCCGTGGGACTTACCCACCGACTACCCGCTGTGTTCCCACCGATTCAGGTCTTGACATGGTCTTCTGAGCAAGCGAGAGGGACCCCCGCCAATGGGATTCTTCTTTAAATATGCAGACCGGGCTCCAATGATGTCATCAGGGCCTGACGGCTATTTTAACCAGAGGTCTGAACGGGGAAGCCTCACACCCTGTGTGGCAGGGTCCCGTTTCTTTGGTCCCCGTCAGCAGCCTCCTGCTGCCAGACATCCCACTCTCGTCAACTGACAGACGAGACTATGCAGAGGATGCCTGCGGAGTTAGAATCTCCCGGACCTCACGCTGCCGAGGCCGGGCGCTTTCTGCCCGCATGGACCCCACTCCGAGTTAAAACCGAGGCTTTGGAAAGCAGTAAAGTAAACCTTCTATCAGGTTATAAACTACAGAAAAAGTTTAGTAATAGAAACAGATAGTAATAACAGATTAGGTTATTAAACACATTCATTTCTTCAAATTAAAAAATAAAAATTTTACTGAAGACTTGCATTTCTATAGCACCTTTCATGACTTCAGGACATCCCGAAGCACTTTACAGCCAATGTATTGTTGAAGTGTAGTCTCTGTTTTAATGTAGGAAATGTGACAGCCAATTTGCGCACAGCAAGCTCCCACAAACAGCAATGAGATAATGACCAGATAATCTGTTTTTATGATGTTGGTGGAGGGATAAATATTGGCCAGGACACTGGGGAGAACTGCCCTGCTCTTCTTCAAAACAGTGCCATAGGATCTCTTATGTCCACCTGAGAGGGCAGACGGGTCCTCGGTTTAACGTCTCATCCAAAAGGTGGCACCTCCGACAGTGCAGCACTCCCTCAGTACTGTACTGGAGCGTCAGCCTAGATTTTGTGCTCAAGTCTCTGGAGTGGGACTTGAACCCACAACCTTCTGACTCAGAGGTTGGGTGCTACCCACCGAGTCACAGCTGACAACGGCAGCAACAGATCTACCTCTACTGTCGTTGGCAGACTCATCCCCGGTCTCTTTTCATTAAGTTCGACAAATCAAATGTTTTCATTGCCTCATCACTAGGAAGCAGAGGAGACAAAGATGCAGTGATTCACTCATTGCTCTGCTAGGAGACTGGAGATTCTGTGCCTGAAGGGTGTACAATCTGAAGGGAAATGATGAGTGTAGATTACAATCACCTGAGAAAAAGGTGGATGGAGGTGAATGACTGAGGATTTCCCCAGGGCATGTCCTCTCTTCCACACAGTTCTTTTTTCACATCCTCCCCTCACGGCACTATAGTTCCGGCCTCTCATCTGATGCTCATTGTCCAGATCTGTGCGATCTCGAGAATGTTCCCTAAGAGCCACACCTCACCTTGTTAGCATCACATACCTCTCTCTCTCTCTCTTTCTCTCTCTCGAGCCATTTGCTCTTCCAGTCTAAGTTTCATTTGGTTAATGTTAATATTTTTTGGACACTAAGGGCATTTTTTTGGACTCTAGGGGAATCAAGGGATAAGGGAGGAAAGTGGAGTTGATGCAAAAGATCGGCCATGATCTTATTGAATAGCAGAGCAGGCTCGAGGGGCCATATGGCCTACTCCTGCTCCTAATTCATATTTTCTTATTACGCATCATGATTCAGACAAAGAAAATCATAACACATTGTACAGAAAGCAACAGTTAAAACCAAGTTCCCCCAAATATTATATATCAAGAAATCGTCCCCTGTACTTAAACGATCCTCCAAATCTCCTTTTAATGTCATTCACCTTGTAGATAATTTGAATAAACATTTCTCCCTAGCCCTCAGCTGTCCCAATTTCAATGTTAACTCAAGGGAACCCAACCCTGAATCCTTCATTTCAAATTCTATATGCCTCTCTAATTTAATTTCAATCCCTCTGATAGTTATCAGTGTGTTTAACTCTGTCCTGATTGTATCATTAACAACTCGAGCCTCACACCAGGGGCTCTCAAGGTCACCACGGCCCTTAATTATTGTGCCACAGCAGACCTCAAGATCTTAAATTCTTCCTGACTTGGGGGAAGGGGTTAATTACTGTCTTGGCTGAGCGAAGCTTGCAAAAGGCTTCTAGGTGAAATCAGCCACCACAACACCACCTCAGGCTTACTGTACGCAAATAGATGTAAAGAGACAGTGATTTAAAAAGTTTGAATTGATTGGAATCTCAGATCTCATCTACATAAAACAAGGCATCATCCTGTAACTGCAACTTCGTAATGCTCCAAATCCCCTTTCCTCTTGATTTTACTCTAATGGTGGTCTTGTAGGAATGTCTAGTTCCTATCCAAAAGACTGAGGTCCACTCAGGCGATCAAATAAACGAGGTTTAATGAAAACTAACAGAGTTTAACAGATAACTACAGGAGAACATCGAATATAGGTCTAGTCAGTTCGGAGTCTCCACGAGGACTGCTTGGGCGGTCCCGTGGCTGACGTCATGACGTCATCACGTTTTTCCCGCCGGTGGGGGATCACGTGATGAACGGCGTGATGTCATCGCGTTTACCCACGCTATTAAAGTGACCGCGCTCTGTACATGTAAACAGTGAAAACAAAGATACAGACTCAGGCTGTAGCCAACATATTATTAAAGGGAATTATATACAATTGACTGGAGTCCCTTAGTGGCTCCGCCACATGCGCCCCCCCCAGAATTGTCTTTAATAGCAAAAGTAAAACGTCGAGGAGGCCTGACAAGCCTGTCAGAACGACTTCTGTAGCCTTGAAGTGGAAGCTGATGGACGGCGGGCGAGCTGGCGGGTGGTTGCGTTTGATCTGGCACAGCGACTGTGGGCGGTCGGCCACGTTTCGGCAGTTGTGCGATCTCGACTGGGCGGTCAAAGTCCAAGTGAGCCGGCTTCAACCAGTCAACCGAAATGTGGTCCGGTTTACCACCGGCATCAACCAAAAAAGATTTGTCTCCTGGCTCTATCACACGGGAAGGACCAGTGTAAAGGGGTTTGAGCGGGTCCCGATGAGCGTCGTGGCAGATAAACACATAGTTGGCATTCTTCAGCTCAGCTGGGACGTGGGAGTTCGGCAAGCCGTGATGCGACGTAGGCACTGGAGCGAACATTCTGGCTGCCTCCTGGTGGCTGATGAGCTGCTGGGATGCGGACCATGGCTCCGTTGGAGACGGAAGGAAATCCCCTGGGACGCGTAGTGGCTGGCCATATACGAGCTCCGTCGAGGACGATTGAAGATCTTCTTTAGGTGCCATATGAAGGCCCAAAAGGACCCATGGAAGCCTGTCCACCCAGCCCGCGCCTTGAAGGCTGGCTTGCAGTGCGGCTTTGAGCGACCTGTGGAATCGTTCGCACAAGCCGTTCACCTGTGGATGGTAGGCGGTGGTGTGATGTAGCTTGATGCCGAGCCCCTGAGCCACAGCGTGTAGGGGTTCGCAAAAATCCCCTCAGTCCCCGAAGATCGGGAAATATTAATCTACATCGTGGAAATTCTCTCTGGGTTGGACAATGTTTTAAAACGTGCCCAGAACCGCAAAAGGCTGCGTTGAGTTGGGCAGCACGTGGACAACACCAGAATCGAGGAACTTCGTGGAAAATTCGCACACTTTAAGACAGCACATTTTATTTTTAAAAATGTACTCTTGAGTTTTGAACTGTGTAAATTGCAAAGGGATAAAAATGGCCGTCAGAAAGCATGGCCAAGGACAAAGGCGTGTATGTCTGTGAAAAGGGGAGGCAATGGCAGTCAAGTTCTGTCAATCAAAAAAAGGGAGTTTCCCTTCCCTTCAGAGACAATCGATGTTTGTTTACAGGAAACTGCTACCTTGTTGACATAAGGGATTAAACCACTTGAGGCTGTGGTTTCGAGTGACCACAATGAATGGGTTTCTGTTTACATAGTAATACAGCCCCATTCAAAACCCATCAGGGTGAATGGAGATGGTTCGAAGGCTCAGCCCAGACTTTTGAAAAGGACACTCAAACTGAGGAAGGGAACAGTTTAAACTGAATGGGATTGAATCACCCATTCCAGACAATGGGAGCAGTTTGGCCACTGGGAAATAGCCCGTTTGAATCAGCCAATCGTGGCCTTTCTCTTGTGTATTCGAACTTTTCGGCGCGAATTTGCACACAGACCTTTTCAGCGCCAAAACAGCAGGAGCTCCCAGGATATAAAGATAGCTTCTCAGAAGCATATCTCTCTCTTATTCCTTGGACTGCAGGTGAGCTCTTCTCTCTCTTACTGTTTGGACCACAGGTGAGCAGGTTTCTGACTCCTCAGCAAGGCAGTCTAGTAAGGAGTTAAAGGGGTGGTAATTTAAGGGATAAATAGCTACGATTGTGTCTACAACAGCGCGTGTACAGGGGGACAAAATAGGGCACAACTGAACCAGCAGCAGCAGACCCAATGGCTTCATTGCCTGGTGTCCAATTGTCTGCCCCAGATAAAAGCGAAGGCTGATACTTGGTTTGACCCCCGAGACCCCCTAGCAACCGAAGAGACTGTAATCTGGCAGCTCACGGTAGCATATAGGAAAGGTAGGAATAGTGGGACCCCCCCAGCACAAGGGTAAGGTCCACGAGGTCAAAACTGGGACTCAATATATGAAAGAGTGGCGCCCGGAGGGGAGCCGTCCCTCCCAGAACAAGGTCACTTGTTACAGGTGCGGAGAGGAGGGCCACTGGCACAGGGATTGTAAAAAGCCTGGGAGAGACGATAAAGCCAGGACCCCCGCAGCCCCAACTCAGAAGGCAGAGACAGAAACTCCTCCCGCTACAGTCGAGTCCGTCATGGAGTCGATACAATCTTGCCTCAGAACCAATCAGGGAAAGGTAGCAGCCATCAGTGGTGCTGCAGCCCCCTCGCCCACCTCTGCCTCCCCACAATGACTGGCCGGTATGCTGGCCAAGGAGGGTGCACGTGCAGGCACTTTCTGGGACCCATATGAGTCCGGGCCAGTGGCAGCGATTACAGGCAGGGATGGGACACAGGGAAAATCAGGTAAATCTGACCATACAAGTTCAAGTTCACAGGCTGTAAAAACAGGCACTGTGGCTTGTTCCAAGGGAAAAGTTGTCCAGCCCACAAATTGGGACACTTCCTCGCCACAGTGGGACCTAAGTTTTGGCCAAAGTTTAAATTTGAACCAGTTATTTGGCTCAGAAACAGAGAAACAGCAGCCTGAGAGTAGAAATCTGCAGGCTGCTGCCAGTTCATTCACAGAAAATCACCTGGGGGGCTCCAGGGAGGAGCAGCCCTTTGTAAAGACTGCCCGCGCATGCGCAGTCGCTGGTCTGGAGACAGGAATTCCCCAGTCTTTTGAACACCAGGTCCACGCAGGCGCAGTCGCGCGCCTGAGGGGAGAGGTTTCCCAACACCAGGTTTGCGCAGGCGCAGTTTCCTAGCCCATGACCCAGCCCTTTCAAGAGATTGTTCACGCAGGTGCAGTTGCCTGTGGGACCACAGCGGCTCTTCTCCAGTTTTCCCGCGCAGGCGCAGTCGCGCGCCTGAGGGGAGAGGTTTCCCAACACTGGGTTCGCGCAGGCGCAGTCGCGGACTTGGAACCCCCAGCGGCTCCTGTTCACTGTGAGGCCACATGCGCAGGCGCTGTCAGCCATTTAAAGGTCCCTGCTTCCCAGTCTATATGCGCAGGCACAGTAGCCTGCTTGGAAGACCCAGCGGTTCTTCCTACCCTTTTCAAAGAAATTGAACGCGCAGGCACGGTTGCCTGTGATAGTGTAGCGGTTCCCCAGCCCTGTGAAGAGATTGTTCGTGCAGGCGCAGTTGCCTGCGGGACCACAGCGGCTCCTCTTCAGTTTTCCTGCGCAGGTGCAGTCGCCTGTTTGAAGACAGAGGCTTCACAGCCTCTGCCGGGGGACTCCGGGGAGGAGGTTCGCACAGGCGCAGTCGCCTTTTTAAAGGGACAAGCTTCCCAGCCCGCTTCTAGAGTGGTTTCCCCTATGGTGTGGGAATCTGGGGAGAAAGGGATAGCAATTCCTCTTGCAGGGGAGCCGGTACCAGGTTTTGGACCTGGAGAGGAAGATTTTCAGCCATCAGCAGTGGGTGGTGAGGGGATACCTGCCCCCAGTACCGGAGTGGGTAGGGAAAAGGAGACAAACCCGGGGTACCAGCAGGCTGCCAGGTATATTATACAGTCCAGGCTCTTTGCACCAGGGGGAGAAGGTTCCCAGCCAGCTAGGGCTGTGACCCAGGCTCAGGGTCCATCAGCCAAAGTTTCCCCCACAGAGACGCCCCTCAGAAGGGCTCTTTGGGTGCCCCAGCCCAAGAAAGCATGGTCACCCACTTTACAGTGGAGTAGGGTGGCCTCCCGAACCAGGGAGAAGCCCAAGGGCAGAGGTCCCCAATCAGCAGCCATAAGCTGCCAGGGACAAGAAGCTGGAATCAGTCCAGCTTCGCTGCAGGCAGCAGTAATCTGCGACAGTGACACCAGAGATTAGCCTGGCCATCCGGAGATGGGCGGCATTTGTATTATAGCTTTGTGTTAAGTAAACAATGTTTGTAGCTTGCTTTTAAGGTGTTTTAATTTTAAGTTTTGATATAACTAGTAGTTTTGAGTTTAAGTTATAGTTTAAGTTTATAAGTGTGTCAAATGCTTTTATTTTGGTCCGAGGTCGAGGGACCCGACCATGTCTCCACCTAAGGCAGCAGGTCAGTGAGAGACCTGGCTGCATGTCCTTTTAAGTTCTTTTGCAGGAGAGTGGACAAAGGAGCAGCCCTGTTCACCCAGCCCGTGCTGGGCATCGAATGAAGATATGGTTATACTGAATGTTGGGGATCACCTCGCCACTGGACAAATCTAGGAGGAGACCCCGCAGTGACCTTCGGGAGAAACCAGACAGGGTCCAGAGGAACTTGCCTACTCATCCTACGTGGAAGAGATGGCCCCAGCTGGGTGGGGCACAGCCCCCAACCCAGCACTATCCTGATCGAATTTCACTTGCGGGAGACCTCGCTATTGAGGAGTCATGGTGGGGAAACGCGGGCACCTTGTCAGATAGGGACGCGTTCCCCGGGAGTGGGTGGTGATGGCCCGGGAAAGATTGTAAAGGGGAGGGGGAGACCCAAGAGTCGCGTGGGTGCATTCAGGGAAGGGAGGAACTCACCCGGGGGCCCACGGGCAAAGTTAGAGTGTAAGTGTGGCTGGGGAGGATGAATGGGTGGCCGGATCTGGGATCCAAGTTTGAGTGTGGGGCCAGTGAGAGCCGCCACACAGGCACTCATCATTTTCTCCAGCCAGTCGAGGGCAGACGGGAGGGGGAGGGACTGGGAGTCACGATCCCATACTCCCCGGTCTCGGTCTGTGAAACATGAGGGGTACCCCGCCTCCACAAAGGGACAAGGGAACGGCTCGGGGCTGGCGGAGCAGACTGTTCTGTAAAATCCATTCTGTATGTTTTAAAAGGGGGGTGGAAGGAACATTTACTGCCCGGGTGGTAGGAGCAATACCCACTCGAATTTCGCGACCCATCATTGGCATGTCATGGCCGGGGTTTATTTCAGCATTTTGTTTCAAATGTTTAATGGAGATTTTTGTATCTTGTTTTACAGTTCCAAGTGGTGCAGAGGCGTAGGACCCTCATTTTGATTACATTGCATAACCAAGATTGCAACATTTTGTAATATGTTATAAGGTAACAAGTGGTGCAGGGGTATGAGACCCCTTGTTGTAACATTTTGTAGTTGATGTATCTGTAGATGCCTACTGTACCACGGTTTTTCTTGGATTTAAGGGGAATAGACGGGTTGGGGGATCAGTAACAGGTAGCTATAGGTAAATACAGGGGATGGTTGTTTGTCGGGGGTCAGAAAATTCTGCTCACTTTCTTCACATGGATACTACAAGCAAGTTGGAAGTATCCAAAGGGAAGAATGTAGGTGTTCGCAAAAATCCCCTCAGTCCCCGAAGATCGGGAAATATTAATCTACAGCGTGGAAATTCTCTCTGGGTTGGACAATGTTTTAAAACGTGCCCAGAACCGCAAAAGGCTGCGTTGAATTGGGCAGCACGTGGACAACACCGGAATCGAGGAACTTCGTGGAAAATTCGCACACTTTAAGACAGCACATTTTATTTTAAAAAATGTACTCTTGAGTTTTGAACTGTGTAAATTGCAAAGGGATAAAAATGGCCATCAGAAAGCATGGCCAAGGACAAAGGCGTGTATGTCTGTGAAAAGGGGAGGCAATGGCAGTCAAATTCTGTCAATCAAAAAAAGGGAGTTTCCCTTCCCTTCAGAGACAATCGATGTTTGTTTACAGGAAACTGCTACCTTGTTGACATAAGGGATTAAGCCACTTGAGGCTGCGGTTTCGAGTGACCACAATGAATGGGTTTCTGTTTACATAGTAATACAGCCCCATTCAAAACCCATCAGGGTGAATAGAGATGGTTCGAAGGCTCAGCCCAGACTTTTGAAAAGGACACTCAAACTGAGGAAGGGAACAGTTTAAACTGAATGGGTTTGAATCACCCATTCCAGACAATGGGAGCAGTTTGGCCACTGGGAAATAGCCCATTTGAATCAGCCAATCGTGGCCTTTCTCTTGTGTATTCGAACTTTTCGGCGCGAATTTGCACGCAGACCTTTTCAGCGCCAAAACAGCAGGAGCTCCCAGGCTATAAAGATAGCTTCTCAGAAGCATATCTCTCTCTTATTCCTTGGACTGCAGGTGAGCTCTTCTCTCTCTTACTGTTTGGACCACAGGTGAGCAGGTTTCTGACTCCTCAGCAAGGCAGTCTAGTAAGGAGTTAAAGGGGTGGGGAGCCAGTAGTGGTGATGTGGTGTTCGACACCATGTTTCATGGCCGTGGAAAAGAAAGTGGGTCTGGTCAGGTCTGGGAAATCTCCGAGGAGGCGAGTGAAGTCATCCGGATGTGAGGGTGCCAGTCAGTTCCTTCAGCAACCCCTAGATGGCACCTTCACTGGTTGGTTTCCCTTTGCTAAATTGTTAAGTGTTTACTTAACTGCCTTTTATCAGGTTCATTGGTTTCACCTGTTTTTGCTTGTATTTAAGCTCTGTGGTTTCTTCCCTCTGGGCTCAGTCCTGACAAGGGAGTCAATCTTGACAAGGTGCTCTGTCTTGACTAGGTGCTCTGTCTTGACTAGGTGCTCAGTTTTGGACAAGCCGGTTGCCCTGTGGTAGCTTGTCTTGAGCTCAGTCTTGACAAGCCGGTTGCCTCACGGTAGCTTGTCTTGAGTTCCTATCTTGACTAGTCGTTTGCCTATGTGGTAGCTTGTCTTGAGCTCTTATGTTTTGCAACTGTTTACCTGTGTGATTCTAGAAAAGTATTGTTATTTAAGACTGCATATCTGCTTCTCGCCTCGTCTGTCTGCACTTGGGTCCAGAACCAGCCTCGCCCGGACAGCACGGCCCCATGTCTACACGGCCCGGTGATACCAACCCTGACACCGGAGGTGGGGACGTGCAGGAGACAGTGCGCGCCACGGTGTTACTGCGGTAGCACGGGATGGAGTGAAAAGTGGCCGCATTGATCAACCGGCGGTGCCGTACATCCACCAGGAGGCCGTTGGCACACAAAAAATCCGCCCCGAGGATGGCTTGAGAGACTTTGGCCGTGATGAAATCCCAATAAAACTGCTGGCCGCCGAAACACACCTGGACCCGCCGGCTTCCAAAGGTCCGAATGGCCCCGCCATTAGCCGCCTGGAGGGAGGGGCCGTGCCCCCCGACTTGTAGATCAAGATCTGACGCAGGTAGGATGCTACACTGCGCCCCGGTGTCGCAAAGGAAACGTCAACCAGATAGGGAGTCGTTGATGAAGAGGAGTTTTCCCGAATTACCGATTGCCATCGCAGCCGTGGGGCGCTCGTTATAACCGGTCCTCTTTCGACAGGGTGGCTGCTATTTTTTTTTTAAGAGCGAAAAACTGCAGGGAGGGCGGCAGCATCTTGCTTTCGCGCCAAAACGGGCATGGTAGAAGTACAACCCCGCAAGTTGAGGGGCTGGAGCGGCATCTGTGGGGGATGGGCGCCTCGTGGCAGCGCAGTACTGCTGTGTCACCGTGAAGATCTTGTCAGCATCGGCAGCCAGCTCTGCGCAGTCTGTGACTTCCGACCTGGCTAGGGCAGCCTGAACTTGCTCCGGTAGCTGGCTGAGGAATAGCTCCCTGAAGAGGAAGCATTCCGGTTCGGAGCCCAGGAGCGTGAGCATTTGGCTCATGAGCTCAGACGGTTTGGAGTCCCCGAGGCCGGGCATATTGAGCAGCCGGCGTGCGCGCTCCGACTTCGTGAGCCCGAAGACCTGTAACGACCGCGCCTTTATCGTATCATACTTGCGATCTTCTGGTGGATTACCAAGCAGGCTGACGATCCGCGAGGCTGTGGCGCTGTCGAGGGCGGAGACCACGTGATAGTAACAGGTCTGATCCACAGCGATGTTCCTGATGGCGAACTGGGCTTCAGCCTGGATGAACCACGCGGCTGGCTGTTGCTCCCAGAACTGTGGTAGCTTCAAAGCAACGGCGTTCGACTCCATGTTCAGTAACTCCTGTGAAAACTGTTCTCAAAAGTCGGGGTCACCAATGTAGGAATGTCTAGTTCCTATCCAAAAGACTGAGGTCCACTCAGGCGATCAAATAAACGAGGTTTAATGAAAAGTAACAGAGTCTAACAGATAACTACAGGAGAACATCGAATATAGGTCTAGTCAGTTCGGAGGCTCCACGAGGACTGCTAGGGCGGTCCCGTGGCTGATGTCATGACGTCATCACGTTTTTCCCGCCGGTGGGGGATCACATGATGAACGGCGTGACGTCATCGCGTTTACCCGCGCTATTAAAGTGACCGCGCTCTGTACATGTAAACAGTGAAAACAAAGATACAGACTCAGGCTGTAGCCAACATATTATTAAAGGGAATTATATACAATTGACTGGAGTCCCTTAGTGGCTCTGCCACAGTCTAATGCATCCTGAAGATTTATAAATCTGTTACAATCAATTTAATGTAAAGATTATGATACAATTAAACTCATGGATATGATTTTCCCAATCAAGTGTGTATGCATTTTGCCAAATAAATGTCAGCCTAAATGAGTCTACGCAATTCATCTTTAATTTAAAATCTATTCAAAACACTGTTGGTGAAGGCACAAACATTTTTCCCAATTCCTAACATTGTTCCAAAGGTACAATGTACAACTAAATCAGTAGTTGGGTTCAAAAATTGGAAAACTTGCATCCTTAGGAAATGAAAGTCTTATAAAACAAGCAAAAACAATTAGTTGATTGACTGCACGCTCTTCATATTTCTGTGAGCTTGTGAGGCTTAATCTCGTTGGGGAAGATAGAATGTCAGTTTGTTCATCTTATTTAAAGTGCAAGGTAATGTTTCCTAGCCCTGTCACACGCACACGAAGGATATAACCTAGAAATGTTTCAGATTAAACCCCAATTTTTGTTTAAGTAATTTAGCGCAGTTTTGCAATTGAGAGGTGTTCAATACCCCTTCATTAACCAAAGAATCGATGCAATAAGTGAGGGTAAAGTAGTTTGGACCTGGGGGATTCAATCAGTACAGTCCAATCACAATGGCCCAGAACTTGGTGTCGGGGGCTTCCCGCGCGTGCAAGCCCCCGATCTGCACTCACCCTGCGCACTGATATCTGAAGCCTGGGCCTGCTTGCATTTCCTGTCACAGGCCCGGTTCAGATGTCAGCGCGCAGTGCTTACCTGATCCAGCGGCGTAGTTAGTGCGATGTGCCAGCTGGGATCAGGTGAGCACTGTGCAGCCGATCAGGGGAGGGGAAGGTTCATTCATGAGTTTGAGAGTAAGAACTGTCAAACTCATGAAAACTACGGGGGCCCAAAACACTATTTAAACTTTAAATAAAAATTTTAAAAACATCCCAATCATTAAATTAAGTATAAATAAGTTTAAAAAAATAATTTAAACAATTTTCTTTTTGAAAAAAATAATTTTTTAATAAAAAGGGTCTAAAACTAAACTTACCTTATTGTAGATTCTTTAAAATAATAAACCTGTGGAAAAAAAAATTCTAAATTGCACTAAAACACCACTTACCTGTAAAAATAAATACTTACGTGTGCTTTTTACAAGCGTAAAGACCGGAGGCCTTTAGACATGCGCAAATCCCCCAAAACAGAGGAAATCCAAGACGCACGCGCTGCCCCCTACAGCGCACGCGTTAGCCTCTTCACCTCTTGGGTTAGAGGCGAGGAAATGCCGGTTTTCAGCGCATGCGCTGTGCATGCTGAAAACCCGCATTTCCTCCGGCCAGACGCGTGAGTACCCCTTCCGTACTCACGCGTTTGGGGAGGAATTACTGCCCCAAGATGTCTCCAGTTGTTGCCATGGGAGATGGCGGGAGACCCTCCGCTACAACTTTTAAGAATGTGGCCCTCCGGTGTTTCCCTGGATTCGAGTCTATTTGGACCACAGTCGGTCACAGTATTTCAAACGATGCTCGTCATTACCAAACTCAATCCAGCATGCCATGGCTTAATTAACTCTTGTAATTTCCTGAAAAACTGACCAAAACAAATGAGACAAGTAGAACCACCTTCAATCTCTCAAGATTTTGGGGGCACAACTTTAAGTTGGTACTAACCCTTCAAAGACATAATTTCATGAATGCCTTGTATTAGGTTTTCCTAGATAACTACTGTATTTACATTCTCCGATACTTAACATGATTCCCATTACCTTAATTATACACAACAGTCACTACTTATTTACTCTGAAGCAGCTTAAATTATTGATTCCCTGCTATGGGTGATGAAATCAGACGTGTCAATTGTTACGTGAGTATCCCGTGTCACCTATCCAGGGACTGTTCACGTATTCACTCAACCAGTTCCCTGCAGTGACCACCTGCAGAGAGCCTGTAAGCTCAGGTCAGTTAGCATCAATGACTCCAATTCAGTAGACTCCAAAACAGAAGGAGTCAATGGGCTCGATTTTGCCAGGCCCGAGGAGGCGGGGTTGGAGGCGTGTGAGGTGGTAAAATCGCAAAAAATGGCGGGCGGGCCAGATCCCGCCTCCGAGCAATTTTCCCAAATGCGTGTTTTCTGACCCCATTTCCATCCCACCTCCAAGAGGCGGGATAGGCCCTTAAGGCCCTTAACAACCACTTCATTGCCTCTATAATCCCATTTTGAGAGGCCTTTCTGATTTTACCACTTTTCCCATGTCCTTCACGTCTCCTCTGGAACACGCCAGTGAATGCTGGCGGCCTCACAAGTGGATTGCTTACTAACAGCTGCAGCTCCACCATTAAAAAGGAGGTTTCAGCAATCATCATTTGCAGGTGGCAGAACTTTGTTGTCTCAGGTCTGGGGGAACTTTTAGCAGGCCTACTCATTGTTGTGGAAGTTTGGAGCCTGACACCCATCTCCAGTGTGAACTCCTGGGAAACCCCTCTCGCCACCTTGGCTGAGCGCTTCCTCAACTGAGGCATATACCAGAAGCATGGGAACCATTTATTTCCTTTCCTCCTAGACATCAGATTCGGATAAAGACCAGCCGTGGCAGCAGCAGAACCATGAACAACAGCAGCACCAACAGCAGGAACATCAACAGGAGCACCAAGCTGCTAGTCACCTACCTGAAGATGCACAGACCAGAAGGCGCCAGCGCGCAACCACATTGCTGCCCGGGATGCAAGGAACGCACTCATCTTGGCCAGATTTGCTTAGCCTGCACAATCAAACACTTTTGCCTCGCACCTTCTTATCAGATCATCGACAATGGCCAAAAACCTGCGGACTCCTATCACTCTGACCACCATACTGATAATTGCAAGTCGCCCTAAGCCCTCAATGTGGAAGTCCCATTTGCGAAATGACACACGCCACAACTGCAACAGTTTGCCATCAGAATTTTTTATGACAATAAGCAACTGATGGCTTTTCAAAATTAAACACAACATTACACCCAAGTGACTACCCTTGTGACTACTTGTGCATTATCTTCCTCTTATGCGTGCTCCTACGTGGTGCTTCCCCTGTGGCTTCAGCAGATGTGGAGGCCCCTTGCTCACTTTCTTGCTGCCCCTGTCTCAACACCTTTGGCGGCCGTCCTCTGGGGTTGCGAACCTGTGAGGACTCGGCAACAGTCTGCTGCTCCTGCGGCTGTGCAGGGGTTGAGACGCCGATTTCAGTTGGGTGGGGACTCTGGTGAGGCTCTGACCGAGGGCTCTGCAGTGGCATGGTCGTGTGAGTGCTTGGAAAGGAGCCCCCACTTCCTTGTTGTCTGCCACCGACATCCCTCTCATGGGTCAGCCCCACTTCAGAGCTAGCAAGTGGCTGGACAGCACCTTGCTGCACTGCAGGGGGGCCATGAGGACCCGTTTCTGCACTGGAAGTCCTACTCCAGAGGACTTGTATGAAGGTCTGGTTTGTTTGCTCAATAGTTGACCATCGCTCCTCAAGAGATGTCAGTCTATTCTGAACAATGACCATGTTTTCCATACCCTGGCGACTAAGCTCCTCCATGGACGTAGCCATCCTCTCCTCTACCGTAGCCATCCTCTCCTCTACCGTAGCCAGCATTAACATGGAGGTAGCCATCCTTTCCAAGGAGGTTGCCATCCTTTCCGTGGTGATACGTTCATGCGTCAATGCCTCCACAAAGGCTCTGCTCATGTTAGCGATGGACTCCTCCATTCGCTCCACACTCGCAGCGACCCTGGAGACAAAACCTGCCAGACTCCTGCAACTGTTCCTGGAGTTCCAGCACCGCTCTACTTCTGGATGGACCCGGAGGCAGAGGGTCGACATGCAGCGGAGCCGAGCTGGGAGCGTCCTCTCCAGTGCGACGAGGACTCTCCACTGCTGTCCCTGTCTCCACCATCTGCTGATGCTCACTTGTGAGCTGTGATACACCAGGTGACAACACTACTCTATGTCCGGAAGATCCCACCGAGGTGTGAGTGTCTGCGCTGGTGCTGGGTGCACTTAATACTGCTGACGGAGCGCCCTCAGAGGTTGCAGCTTCCTCTAAGGAGTCTGGAAGTTCAGGCTCTTCCTCCTGGACAGTGGGGATGGGGGCTCTCGATGGTCCTGTGGGGGAGTAAAGGAAAGAGTTAGAGATGTGAGGTAAAGGTTGCATGCACATTGAATTGTGCAGATGATCATAAGTCAATCTGTTGGAGCATCAGAATCATTATCAGTCACTCATGCAATGTCAATGAGAGGGATGCCAAAATATTCTGTCACCAGCTGTGATGCACCCGTCTGTCTGTCCCCCACTTGGGAATCCTCCTCGATCCCAGCAATTTCCAGGGCCGCCTCCTCTGAGGTGGTGAGCTGGGCTACTGAGGGTGGCCCTCCTCCTGTCCTCGCTCTTTCCCTCTTATTGTGGGCTCTCTTTTCCTGCAATGAGGGACACAGGTGGAGTTTGAGTGAGAATGAAGGAGTGAGTGTAGAGAATCCATAGCATAGATGCTTAGAAGGAGACAAAGGGCCCTCCCTGTGTGTTGTAAGTTGTTGTCATTGCATCACAGTGATAGGGAGTGTGAGGGCTGCATGGTCGAATAGTTAAGTGAATGTGACCATAGAGAGAAAGGGAATGGGTAAGGGTGCAGGGGTGTCAGTGTCAAATGGGATGTGGAGGAAGAGGTTGGCAAAGCAGAGTGCTGGTGAGGAGAGGCGATGGGGATGAGATTGAGGGTGATGAGAAAGTCATACTCACTTTTCCTGTGCGGAGAAGGTCCTGAAACCTCTTCCTGCACTGCAGCCAGGTTCTGCAGCACATAGAGATGGCATTGACCTCCTGGGCCACTTGCAGCCACACAGCTTTAGTCTGCTGGGGAGGCTTTTTTCTCCCTGAGGAAGGGACGAGCACCTCCTTATTAGATCTTGCTCCCTGCACCAGAGCTTGGAGGGAGGGCTCATCAAAGCAAGGTGCACACTTTTGCTTGCTGGTGGACATGGTCGGTAAATGAAGTCCTTCATACAATGTCCAAAGCATTTCCGGTCTCCAGAAGAAGCAAGGCTGCTTGCAGGCCTTAAATCCAGCAGCACTGATGACGTCATCGGAGGCAACTTTCAGGATGGAAAGACTAATTGGGCCAGGGGTTCCCACACGCTGGAAATCAAGTGCCCAATTAGGGGAAAATCGCAATTCTTTCCCACTTCACATCGGAGTCGGAAACCACCTGACACAAAAACCACCTGACACACCCCAGCCTGACCCCAATGGCAAAATCGAGCCCTGAGTCTCAAAATAACACAAAAAGTATACATACATACATACGTACAAAGTTGGGGCAGCACGGGGTGTAAATTCATCTTGGGCGGTAGCGCTACATGAGCTGTATCGTATCTGTCGCCCATTATACGCCTTGCCCGATATTCAGTTCTGTTGAAGTCAGTGGAGTGAAATATCGGGTGGAGGGATATAGCGAGCGTCAGATACGATGCAGCCCCGTGTAGCGCTAACGCCCGAGACTAATTTCTATCCCCACATCTTTACAAATGCCCAGTAGATTACAAGCCATCTTCTTCTTCTTGGAATGTGTTTTTGTAATAATCTAGACCAGAGGCTGCGGTTTTTGTCCATATCCCAGAAATGAAGGTGCCGCACCCAGGAGTCAAACCCTTGCAGGTTTATTAAGGGTTAAAAGGTGCTTTGCTACAGAAGAACACACGTTGCAGCCTGTTGAGCTCAACCATCTCTCCTCTCTCTCTCACCCACTTCATCTAACTTCACGTTACAATTTTGCCATTTTTATATCCTTCTAACTGCATTAATTTCTCATGATCTTGATGCACTTTACACCAGTTCCCACCAGTCTTTATTAATATGTCCCAGGCTCTCTAAACATCTATCACCCAAGGCTCTCTATCTCACATAACAACAGAAAATGCTGGAAAAACTCAGCAGGCCAGGCAACATCCGTGGAGAGAAAATAGAGTTGACGTTTCGGGTCTAACCCTTTTTCAAAACTGTAGTGTATGTACCTTGAAGAAGGAACTATATTCTGCAGCCCCTGTATACTGCAGTACCAGTAGTGACCACCCCTGTATATAAGCCTGTGTAGTAACTTTGTATAGTAGTTCCAGTTTTGTCTCCATTCAGTAAACACCTGTTATAACCAACTTCTGCAGTCCGTGTCTCAATTACACACGGACGTTACATTGGCGACGAACAGATCCGAACTTACCTACAGTTCTGCACCACCTCACGGGGATCCATCCTTGAAGCGAAGTTGTTCGAGGTTGAGGCCAGAAGGAAGAAATCCAAAAAGAAAAAAAAACAAACAGAAGAAACGGGCGTCAACCGTGGGCAACCGCCCTCTGATTCATCGAATTCGAAGATTTGCAGGAGAGGCTGTCGAGAACAGGGCTTGGTTATCCAGTCTATGGTGTTCCAGCTAATCGGGCTGGTGGCAGGTAGTACACTGATCCTTCCTGGGCTGCGGCGGGCTAGAGCTCGATCAGGTGGCTTTTCAACGGGGCCGAGCAGCGTTGTCGGGAAGAGGAGAGAGAGAGAGAGGGTGGAGCACACAGGGCGCGGCCGGTGCTATGAAGCCAGGCAGCGTACAGACCCGAGAAGAGGGAGGAAAGTGTCCCATAGGGTCTGCTCTGATGATGGGAACAGTAATTAAAATAAAAGAAATTAGAAGCGCAGAAAGCCGCGAGGAGCTGCAGTTTGCCACGGGGACCGCGGAGAGCGGCATTGGCAGCAGCGCGGGGGGAAGTGCGCGAAGACCATAGGGCGTCGCCATCAAGGCATAAAAACGCCAGCAACAGCGCTGGCAGCAGCGAAAAAGGCAGAAAGCGCGGGAGGCGCCATCTTAATCCAGCGGGGAAGAAGGCAAAGCGCGGGAGGCGCCATTTTGTTCAATCGGGGAAGAAGGCAAAGCGCGGGAGGTGCCATCTTAGATCTCTAAGATGCCGAAGACTGGCAATATCACTGCCTTCGATAAAGCAATAGAAGACTGGACCACGTATGTGGAAAGAGTCGAAGTATATTGCAAGGCAAATGAAGTAGCCGATGAGGAGAAGGCATCGGTACTACTAAACTTAATGGGCACAAGAACGTACGGCCTATTGCGGAACCTGATCACTCCAGTCAAACCGATGGAGAAGAGTTTTAACGAAATTGTTGATATCTTACAGGAACACCTAAATCCTACACCGCTGCTGATAGCAGAAAGATTTAAATTCCACAAGAGAAATCAGCATAAAGATGAGAGCAATGCTGATTACCTTACGGAACTACGCAAGCTATCAAAGCACTGCCAGTTCGGAGCAGGACTGGCAGATACCCTACGGGACAAATTTGTCTGTGGACTCCTGAGTGAAGGAACCCAGAAGAGGTTACTCTCAGAGAAAGAATGACGCTAGATAAGGCTTTCAGCATGGCAGTATCGTACGAAGCAGCAGCAAGGGGAGCTGCGGAAATACAGCAAAAGCCACAGGAATACGGCACCCATGAAATGACACGGGGATTTGAAAAATGTTATCGCTGCGGCAGAACAACCCATGACCAGAAGGACTGCTGGTCCAAGGACAAAACATGCAGGCAATGCGGAAAGATGGGACACATTGCACGAGTTTGCAGGTCCGGGAAGAAGACTAACGACAACAAAAAGACTACTAAGGAAAAGTACAGGAAAGTACAAAAGATGACGGGCAGTAGTTCCGAAGACCAGAAGAACGATAGTGAATCCGGGAACAAGAGACTAAGCTGTCTCAAACTACACAACGTAATCACAAAAGAGGATCACCGAACCATTTGGGTCACCCTCACGATAGCAGGATCCCAAGTCAAAATGGAATTGGATACAGCATCAGCCGTGACCGTCATGAATCGACGAGACTACGAGCGGCTATTCTCACACATACCCTTCAAAGACACATCCATTGTCTTGAAGACATATACGGGGCAGAAAGTATACCCCAGAGGGAAAATAAGGGTGCCTGTCGAATACAACGGCAAGGAAATACAGAAATTGTATCTGTGCATACTGCAAGATGGTGGACCACCGTTATTGGGACGTGAATGGATCAGAAAGATAAGTTTAGACTGGCACTCCATTCAGGCACTGACTGTGGCTGGTAAAAAGGATGACGACGTCACACCTGGACGATTGTCAAAAATCTTGGCTAACGCTAAAGAGGTATTTCAACAAGAACTGGGAACTCTTAAAGGCATAACCGCCTCGATAAAAATAGAAGAGAATGCAATTCCCAAGTTTTTCAAAGTAAGACCGGTACCGTATGCAATTCGCCCAGCCGTCGAGGCAGAGCTGGAGAATCTGGAGAATGCAGGCGTGTTAACTAAGGTAGACTGGAGCGAGTGGGCGACACTCATCGTTCCTGTCATGAAGAAAACGTTAAACAATAAGTCTGAGGAGCCAAGGAAGGTTCGCATCTGTGGGGACTTCAAGGTGACTGTGAACCCAGTCCTTCACACAGTACAGTATCCTCTTCCGAGGATAGAAGATATTTTCGCCTCACTATCTGGAGGGAAACGTTTTACAAAAATTGACCTAGCGCAAGCATATTTGCAGATGGAGGTTGAAGAATCCTCTAGGAAATATCTCACGATAAACACTCACAAAGGTCTTTACCAGTATAATCGAATGGTATTCGGAGTTGCACCAGCTCCGGCTATATGGCAAAGAGCGATGGAACAAGTCCTGCAAGGGATTCCGGGGACTCAGTGTTACTTGGATGACATCCTAGTGACAGGTGAAAATGACAGTGAACACCTTGCCAACCTAGAGCAGGTGCTCACTAGACTAAGAGAACATGGGCTACGAGCCAATCGCCCCAAGTGCGAGTTTTTTAAGAAACAAATATCGTATTGTGGCCACGTGATTGATGAAGAGGGGTTACATAAGTCCCCTGACAAAATTGAAGCGGTAGTTAAGGCTCCAGCGCCTGAAAATGTGTCGCAACTGAGGTCATTCCTTGGATTGGTGAATTACTACCATAAGTTTTTGCCGAATTTGTCCACAATTCTGCACCCACTGAATGCCCTGCTACAAACTGGAGTAGCATGGAAATGGAGCGATGAATGTAAGCAGGCCTTTCAGAAGTGTAAAGGCCTGATCACTTCAAGAGAAGTATTGGCTCACTACAACCCATCACTACCGATAAGACTGGCGTGTGATGCGTCTCCCTACGGCGTTCGAGCGGTACTGTCACATAAATCCCTTGATGGTTCAAAGAGGCCGATAGCTTTTGCGTCACGCTCGTTAACTGCAGCTGAGCGTAACTATGCCCAGATTGACAGAGAGGCCCTCAGCCTGGTGTGGGGGGTGAAGAAGTTCAATCACTACCTGCACGGACAGAAATTTACTCTACTAACTGATCATCAACCTCTTGTCTCCATTTTCAACCCTAAGAAGGGCGTCCCGATAATGACAGCACAACGGCTACAGAGGTGGTCCCTTTTCCTAGGGGCACACCAATATGACATCGAGTACAAAGAAACTAAACAGCATGGGAATGCTGATGGATTGTCGCGCCTACCGTTGCCGACGGTGGAAGAAGCACCTGCAGTGGATCCTGTGGAGATATTCCACTCGACCATAGTCGAATGTCTCCCTGTGACGAATGCAAACATAGAAAAGGAAACACGAAATGACCCGACACTCTCCAGGGTCTATGATTTAACGGTGAAGGGATGGCCAGCACATGGCGAACCACTGTTGCCAGCATTCTCGCCGAGAAGAGAACAGCTGTCAGTGTGCCGAGGAACCTTGATGTGTGGATCCAGAGTAGTAATTCCAACCAAATTGAAGGATAGAGTGCTCAATGAGCTTCATGAGGGTCATCTGGGAGGGGTGAAAATGAAGAACTTAGCCAGAGCATTTGTGTGGTGGCCGGGAATCGATAGAGAAATCGAAGAGATGACCAAGAGCTGTACAGGATGCCAGAAGGTCCAAAACGCCCCACCACAAGCTCCTCTACATCCATGGGAGTGGCCCTCATCTCCATGGCAAAGGGTACACATTGATTTTGCTGGTCCATTTATGGACTAGATGTTTTTAATTGCGGTGGATGCACATTCAAAGTAGCCAGAGGTAATAAAAATGTCCTCAACCACCACAGAAAAAACTATCACAGTCTTACGAACCATATTCGCCAGAAATGGGCTGCCTGAACAGATTTGCTCCGACAATGGACCACAGTTTGTGTCTGAAGAGTTCCGAAGGTTCTTAAAGAACAATGGTGTTAAGCATTACACATCCGCCCCATATCATCCAGCCACCAATGGATTGGCTGAGAGGTTTGTTCAAACATTCAAGAAGGCTATCAAGGCAATGTGTAATGAAGACATACCCCTACAACACAAGGTGGATAACTTCTTGTTTGCCTACCGGAATGCGACACATGCGGTTACCAACCAAACTCCAGCCATGATGTTCTTCAATCGAAGACTAAGATGCCGCTTGGATTTGGTTAAGCCAAACATCAGAAGAGATGTGGAGAACAGATAGTTTCAGAATATGAATGAAAGGCCAACCAGGAGTTTCAAGATAGGTCAACCAGTTTTGGCCCGGGACTACCGCACAGAGAAATGGCAGCCAGGAACGACCTGCACACGGCAAGGACCTGTAATGTATACCGTGGACGTTGGAGAGAGCATTGTAAGACGCCATGCTGACCAGATTCTAGAGTCACTGGAAAACGTCAAATCTACACCACGATCCTATACACCTGGTGATGAAACCGAAGTACCAATTGCATCTACCTCAGAATCGGTGATATTGGAGGCAGACGAACCAAACAACGACGTTGATCCCGAATCAACTTTGCCAGAAGAACCTGATACCCCAAAGAGGCGTTATCCGGACAGAATCAGGAAGCCTCCTCAAAGACTGAATTTATAATTGATTAATTTCAGCTAATGTATATAGCAACTGTAATTGTAAATATGTTATTTAATTATTAATCGAATGTTATGTACTGTTTAGCTAAAAGGGGAGGAATTATAGTGTATGTACCTTGAAGAAGGAACTATATTCTGCAGCCCCTGTACACTGCAGTACCAGTCGTGACCACCCCTGTATATAAGCCTGTGTAGTAACTTTGTATAGTAGTTCCAGTTTTGCCTTCATTCAGTAAACACCTGTTATAACCAACTTCTGCAGTCCGTGTCTCAATTACACACGGACGTTACAAAAACTGAAAAAGTTAGACCCGAAACGTCGACTCTATTTTCTCTCCATGCATGTTGCCTGGCCTGCTGAGTTTTTCCAGCATTTTCTGTTGTTATTTCAGATTTCCAGCATCTGCAGTATTTTGCTATCTCTATCTCACATCTCTGGTCCCAAGGCTCGCAGGGATTTAGGTTCTAGCAAAGCATAGAATGTATTATACTTTGGCTTTGCTCCGGATAAGTTGGCCTCTAGCCCTACAGGAACAGTGATAGTTAGGCCTGAATTTAACCATGTGTAACTTGGCCTAGAAAGCAGACTGTTTCTGACCTATGTCCAGAGACTGCAAAGCTCTTCGGGCCTTTTAACGTTTAGAGCTTAATCTAAAATGGAATTGCTTACAAAATGGACTCCTTTAGCTCTCGATCTTGATTTCTACCAATCCCTTTTTGAGGTAAGTTACCATAACCGATCACACTGAACTCCAAAACTGGCCTCTCCGACTATCTGTAGAATGTCATTATTACTTGATCAGACAGTAATTCAATACCCTCCAGCTGTCACTCCCCCAGAAACCTGATTTCCTTTATTGATGACTGATCACGTTGACCATTCAGCGTATCATAAGAAAATGGGTTAATCAGACTGTCTTGAAGTCTGTTAATGTTATACTGCTATTGATTTTGCTTCATGTTGTAGGAATATTATGCTTTAGCTTTGGCCTCTTGAGTGAGGAAGTATAAGTCAAATTAGATTCAGTGACTGCTGAACTGTTGAATTAAGACTGACCTTTAAGCAATGGTCAGGTTAGACAATAAACCTAATTAACAGACATTCCAGTTACTATTTACAGGCAGAAAAGCTTCCTTTGTTCATTCATTAGAAGTGAGGCCTTGAAGATAAGAACCTGCCTGAGAAAGATCATAGATCTGGAAAGTTAGGAGGTATAATCAAGTAGGGGAGCTGTACTGGTCTATGGAAAAAAAACTAGTTAAAACCAAAGTTATTGATAAGGGATAAGGGACAAGGGAAGAAGCTCATTAAATCACAGGTACGGCGGCATAGGTTATGTTAGGCCTGGACTAATGATCCAAGACATGAGTTCAAATTAAGTTAATTAAATAACTCAGTAATGGCAACAATGAAACTACTGGGTTGTTGTAAAAACCCATCCGGTTCACTAATGTCCTTTAGGAAAGGAAATCTGCCGTCCTCACCCGATCTGGCCGATATGTGACTCCAGTTCCACAGCAATATGGTTGATTCTTAACTGTCCTCTGAAATGGCCTAGCAAAGTAACTCAGTTGAAAAAGACGTTCAGGACATGGGCTACGGTTTAAGAAGGCTCACCACCTTCTCAAGGGCAATTAGGAATGGGCAATAAATGCTGGCCTTGCCAGCGACGCCCACATCTCGTGAATGAATTTTTAAAAATATTCACCTTATATGGAGTTGTATTAGGTAATGCAGTAACATATGCTTTGTCACGTAGAAAGGGCGGGAAAGGATATAAAAAGTGGGTGTTGGAACAGGTCATTTGGAATTCGATTAAGTTCTGAACTATCTGTACACTGAGCTGGGAATTGTAAAGTGTTTGAATTCTCTGGCTAAAAATCGCAAGGTTTTATGTCATACGTATTGGCTGTTAAGTGGCATTTTTTGAGGATGTAACTAGTAGGATAGATAAGGGAGAACCAGTGGATGTGGTGTATTTGGATTTTCAGAAGGCTTTCAATAAGGTCCCGCGTAAGAGATTAGCGTGTAAAATTAAGGCACATGGGACTGGGGGTAAGGTACTGACTTGGATAGAGAACTGGTTGGCAGACAGGAAGCAAAGAGTTGGAATAAACGGGTCTTTTTCCGAGTGGCAGGCAGTGACTAGTGGGGTACCGCAGGGATCAGTGCTAGGACCCCAGCTATTCACTATATGTATTAATGATCTAGACGAGGGAACTAGATGTAATATCTCCAAGTTTGCAGATGACACAAAGCTGGGTGGGCGTGTGTGCTGTGAGGAGGATACAGAGAAACCCCAGTATGATTTGGACAGGTTGGGTGATTGGGCAGATGCATGGCAGATGCAGTATAATGTGGATAAATGTGAGGTTATCCACTTTGGTGGCAAAAACAGGAAGACAGATTATTATCTGAATGGCAATAGATTGGGAAAAGGTGAAGTGCAATGAGACCTGGGTGTCCTTGTGCACCAGTTGCTGAAGGTAAGCATGTAGGTGCAGCAGGCGGTTAAGAAGGCAAATGGTATGTTGGCCTTCATAGCGAGAGGATTCGAGTACAGGAGCAAGGATGTCTTGCTGCAGTTGTACAGGGCCTTGGTGAGACCACACCTTGAGTACTGTGTGCAGTTTTGGTCACCTTATCTGAGGAAGGATGTTCTTGCCATGGAGGGAGTGCAGCGAAGATTCACCAGATTGATACCTGGGATGGCAGGAATGACGTATGGAGATTGGGTCGATTGGGCTTGTATTCGCTAGAGTTTAGAAGAATGAGAGGGGATCTCATTGAAACTTATAAAATTCTAACAGGATTAGACAGACTAGATGCAGGAAGGATGTTCCCGATGGCAGGCGAGTCCAGAACCAGGGTGTAGTGTCCGCGTATCAATAACACATGGACTGCAGGAGAACGGTAATAACAGGTGTTTACTGAACAGAGGGTATGCTGGAACTGAAAGTACAGAAGCCTGCTACGGCTTTATATACAGGTGTGGTCACTGCCGGTACTGCAGTATAAAAGCAGTTCTCTCTTAAAGGTACATACACAACAATTCCTCCCCTTTTAGATAAACAGTACATAACATTCATTTAACAATTAAATAATAACTAATTACAATTACAATTTTCTCTGTACTATATACATCAACTGAAGTAATCATTTATAAATTCAGTCTTTGAGGAGGCTTCCTGATCCTGTCTGGATAGAGCCTTTCTCGAGTATCCTGTTCTTGCGGCGGAGTCGATTCTGGCTCATTGTCATTGGTTGGCTCGTCAGCTTCCAATACCACTGATTCTGAGGTAGACGCAATCTGTACTTCGGGTTCATCACCAGGTGCGCATGCTCGTGGTATGGGTTTGACTTGTTCCTGTGACTCTAGAATCTGGTCAGCATGGCGTCTCACGATGCTCTCTCCAACGTCCACTGTGTACATTAGTGGTCCCTGCTGTGTGCATATCGTTCCTAGCTGCCATTTTTCTGTTCGGTAGTCGCGGGCCAAGACTGGTTGCCCTATCTTGAAGCTCCTGGTTGGCTTCTCATTGATGTGCTGGAATTGCTTATCCTCAACATCTCGTCTTATGTTTGGTTTGAGCAAATCCAGGTGACATCTTAACCTTCGGTTAAAGAACATTATGGCTGGAGCTTGGTTGGTGACTGCATGTGTCGCATTCCGGTAAGCAAACAAGAAATTATCCACCTTGTGTTGTAGTGGTATGTTGTCGTTATACATCGCCTTTATTGCTTTTTTAAAGGTCTGAACAAACCTCTCAGCCAATCCATTTGTGGCTGGATGATATGGGGCAGATGTGTAATGTTTTACCCCATTATTCCTCAAAAACCTCCGGAAATCCTCGGACACAAATTGTGGTCCATTGTCGGAGCAAATCTGTTCTGGCAAACCATTCCTGGCGAAGATGGTCCGTAGGACTGCAATCGTTTTCTCCGTGGTGGTGGAGGACATTTTGATGACCTCTGGCCATTTCGAATGTGCATCCACGGCGATTAAAAACATTGAGCCCATAAATGGACCAGCAAAATCAATGTGTACCCGTTGCCATGGAGATGAGGGCCACTCCCATGGGTGTAGCGGGGCCTGTGGTGGAGCGTTTTGGACTTTCTGGCATCCTGTGCATCTCCACCGTAGGCAACAGCAGGCGCGACAGCCCATCAGCGTTTCCATGCTGTTTCGTACCCTTGTACTCTATGTCGTATTGATGAGCCCCTAGAAAAAGGGACCATCTTTGCAGCCGTTGCGCCATCATCACCGGAACGCCCTTCTTTGGGTTAAAAATGGAGACAAGAGGCTGGTGATCAGTCAGTAGGGTGAATTTCTGCCCGTGCAGATAGTGATTGAACTTCTTCACCCCCCACACCAGGCTGAGGGCCTCCCTGTCAATCTGGGTGTAGTTATGCTCGGCTGAGGTTAACGAGCGCGACGCAAAGGCTATTGGCCTCTCTGAACCGTCAAGGATTTTGTGTGACAGCACCGCTCCAATGCCATAGGGAGACACATCACATGCCAACCGAATCGGTAGTGTTGGATTGTAGTGGGCCAATACTTCTTTTGAAGTGATTAGGCATTTACATTTCTGAAAGGCACGCTTACACTCATCACTCCATTTCCATGCTACTCCAGTTTGCAGCAGGGCATTCAGTGGGTGCAGAATTGTAGATAAATTTGGCAAGAACTTATGGTAGTAGTTCACCAACCCGAGGAACGACCTCAGTTGCGACGCATTTTCTGGTGCTGGAGCCTTGACTACTGCCTCAATCTTGTCTGGGGACTTATGTAACCCCTCCTCATCAATCATGTGGCCACAATACGAGATTTGTTTCCTGAAAAACTCACATTTGGGGCGGTTGGCTCGTAGCCCATATTCTTGTAATCTAGTGAGCACCTGCTCCAGGTTGACAAGGTGTTCACTGTCATTTTCGCCCGTAACCAGGATGTCGTCCAAATAACACTGGGTCCCCGGGATCCCTTGCAGGACTTGTTCCATTGCCCTCTGCCAAATAGCCGGAGCTGATGTTACCCCGAATACCAGTCGGTTGTACTGGTAAAGACCTTTGTGAGTGTTTATCGTGAGGCATTTTCTAGATGCTTCTTCTACCTCCATTTGTAGATACACTTGGGCCAGATCAATCTTCGTAAAGCGTTTCCCTCCAGATAGTGAGGCAAAAATATCTTCTATCCGCGGAAGTGGATATTGTACTGTGTGCAGGATTGGGTTCACAGTTACCTTAAAGTCCCGACAGATGCGAACCTTCTTCGGCTCCCCAGGCGTGCTGCTCAATGATTTCTTCATTACAGGAACGATGGGTGTGGCCCAGTCACTCCAGTCCACCTTGGACAGCACACCCGAACGCTCCAGACTCTCCAGCTCTGCTTCGACGGCTGGGCGGATCGCGTACGGTACCGGTCTGGCCTTAAAAAATTTTGGGGTTGCGTTATCTTCAATTTTTATCATTGCCGTTACTCCTTTTAGAGTCCCAAGTCCTTGCTGGAACACCTCTTTTGCGTCAGCTAGAATTTTTGACAGTCGGCCGGGTGTGACGTCGTCATCCTTTTTGTCAGCCACAGTTAGCGCCTGAATGGAATGCCAATCCAATTGTATTTTTCGGATCCATTCACGTCCCAATAATGGTGGTCCTCCATCTTGTAGTATATATAGATACAGTTTCTGTGTTTCCTTGCCATTGTATTTAACGGGCACCTTTATTTTTCCTCTGGGGTAGACTTTTTGCCCCGTATATGTCTTCAATACAATGGACGTGTCCTTCAAGGGTATGTGTGAGAATAGCCGCTCATAGTCTCGTCGATTCATGACTGTTAGGGCTGATCCTGTGTCCAATTCCATCTTTACTTGGGACCCTGCTATCATGAGGGTGACCCAAATGGTTCGGTGATCCTCCTTTGCGATCACGTTGTGTAACTTTAGACAACTTAGTCTCCTGCTTCCGGAGTCATTATCACTCTCCTGATCTTCTGAACTACTGTCTGTCATTTTTTTTACTTTCTTGTACTTTTCCTTCGTAGTTCTTTTAGTGTTGGTTTTCTTTCCCGACCTGCAGACTCGTGCTCTGTGTCCCACTTTTCCACATTGCCTGCATACTTTGTCCTTAAACCAGCAGTCCTTCTGGTCATGGGTTGTTCTGCCGCAGCGATAGCACTTTTCTGCTCCATATGCCATTTCGTTGGTGCTATATTCTTGCGGTTTCTGTTGTATTTCTGCAGCTCCCCGTGCTGCTGCTTCGTAGGATACTGCCACGCTGAAAGCCTTTTCTAGCGTAAGGTCCTTTTCCGAAAGTAGTCATTTCTGGGTTCCTTCACTCTGGAGCCCGCAGATAAATTTATCCCTTAAGGTATCTGCCAGTCCTGCTCCGAACTGGCAGTGCTTCGATAACTTGCGTAGTTACGTAAGATAGCCAGCATTACTCTCATCTTTGTGCTGGTTTCTTTTATGGAACTTGAATCTTTCTGCTATCAGCAGCGATGTAGGGTTTAGATGTTCCTGTAAGATATTGACAATCTCTTCAAAACTTTTCTCCATTGGTTTAGCTGGGGTAATTAAATTCCGCAATAGGCCGTATGTTCTCGCACCCATCAAATTTAATAATACCGACGCCTTCTTTTCATCGGCCACCCCATTTGCCTTGCAGTACACTTCAATTCTTTCCACATACGTGGTCCAGTCTTCTATTTTGTTGTAGAAAGCAGTGATACTGCCACTCTTCGGCATCTTGGGTGGTTTAAAATGGCGCCTCCCTCGCTTTTCCTTCTTCCCCAATGGATTAAAATGGCGCCTCCCGCGCTTTTCCTTCTTCCCCTTGCTGCCAATGCTGCTCCTAGCATTCTAAATAGTAATGGCGGCGCCCCGTGGCTTCGGCGCGTCTCTCTTTTGTTAGTTAAATTTCCTTAGTTTTATTCTTCTTCGACGCTGTCCACTGCGCGTCTCTTTTCCTTCCCCTCTTCTATTTTCTCTAACGCTGCCCAGCTCTTGAGCACCGACCGCGCCCTGTGCGCTCCACCCTCTCTCTCTCTTTTCCTTCCTGACGATGCTGCACGGCCCCCTTGTAGAGCCGCTCGATCGAGCTCAAGCCCGCCGCAGTCCAGAAGGGTCAGTGCACTACCTGCTACCAGCACGATTTGCTGGAACACCTTGACTGGGGAGCCAAACCCAGCTCTCCACAGCTTCCCCTGCGATTCACTGAACTCCGATGGATCACTGGGTGGTTGCCCACGGTCGACGCCCGTTGCTCTGGCTTCGACCTCCAAGAAGCTTCTTTTCAGGGATGGATCCCCGTGAGGTGATGCAGTACTGCAGGTGAGTTCGAACCTGCTCATCGCCACTGTAGTGTCCGCATATCAATAACACACAGACTGCAGGAGAGCGGTAATAACAGGTGTTTACTGAACAGAGGGTAAGCTGGAACTGAAAGTACAGAAGCCTGCTACGGCTTTATATACAGGTGTGGTCACTGCCAGTACTACAGTATAAAAGCAGTTCTCTCTTAAAGGTACATACACAACACAGGGGTCACAGTCTAAGGATAAGGGGTAAGCCATTTAGGACTGAGATGAGGAGGAATTTCTTCACCCAGAGAGTGGTGAACCTGTGGAAGTCTCTACCACAGATGGCAGTTGAGGCCAATTCATTAAATATATTCAAGAAGGAGTCAGATATATTTCTTAAGGCTAAAGGGATCAAGGGATATGGGGAGAAAGCAGGGACAGGGTACTGAATTTGGATGATCAGCCATGATCTCATTAAATGGTGGAACAGGCTCGAGGGGCTGAATGGCCTACTCCTGTTCCTATCTTCTATGTTTCTATGTTTATTGTATGCTTAATAAATCCATTAACAACTGACATTTTATTATTTTGAGGAGTAACTTACACACGAGGATCGATCATCGCTTCCAAATTCTTTTCCTTTTCCACCTCTGCCACTGGAGACCCCTAACATCTTATGTGCAGCAGCCATGGGAGCTCAGTTGGGAGAGCATTAAGCTGAAGATTGATAGGGTCCTGTGTTTTGATACCAGGGTGTAGCAGCAGAGTTGTTGTTTATGGTCACAGTGCTGTGGGTGCGCCCGATCTCATCTGGATTAGATGAAGTTTGTGAAGAGTAAAGGAGGGGAAGGACCGTGAGGAGATGATTCGAGAAACTGATCTTTGGTGTGATAAAAGTGTGGATCAGAGTTTCGGCAGTGGGTAACACAGTGAATTTTACAAGTGTCCCTCTGAAACCTAGGGCTCGATTTTAATAGCCCTGAGGAGGCGGGTTTGGAGGCGGGTCTGTTGGGAAAATCGGAAAAAATGGCTTCAGGCACCCAACCCTCCTCCATCCCGCCCCCACCCGATTTTCGTGAGTGTCTGTTTAGCCGCTCCCAAACTGACCTGTCTGGAACCAGTGGGACAGGTAGTTAAGGCAATTAGCAGCCTGTTAACTGCCTTGCTAATCCTATTTTCATAGTGGTTTCCCATTTTCGTGCTTCTGGCTCCTGTTTCCCGACTTGCCAGAAACAGGCCGGGTTCAAGGAGACGAGTTGCTGGAGGACATGATTTGTATGCATTGGTGGAGTGCTTTAAAAGCACCCCTGCAACATGGCTGACATTCAAATGCAACAACTTTGCTATTGTAGGTATGGGATAACATTTTGCACATCTACTGACCTTGTGACTGTTCAAGCTGACACCCATCTGCAGTGTGACATGAATGGAATAATTTCAGGTCACTTCGACTGCACGCTTGCAAGATTGTTGCCTCAAATAAAATCTATAGCAAGGGGATGGAATATATTTATGCCCTCTCATCCTGGTCCTCATCATCGGAGTGGCAGTCATGTGGCTCAGCGCAGATATTCCTGGGAAGAGGAGTAGGAGGAGGACGAGGGACGCCTTGCATGCCCTGTTGTGACCAATGCAGCATCCCTCCAGTTCACTGCTGTCCGTCAACCAGGGTATGCACACTCCAATGCCACATTAGCATAAGCTTACTCTTCAACCATAGGTGGCTACCATATGGCTCTGTAATTGCAGGTGACACTTGTCCAACATCATACATCATCTCTGCTATACCCTGTTATTTCCTATCACTTTTACCATTAGCAAATCGTCCTGAGCACTTTTGCCATTTCCCAGAACACATAGGCCACACAATCAACCGTTTGACATAATTTATCTTTAACACATGACAAAAGGATAATAAACCAGCAAGAGTCAGAAAAAAAAGAAACATCACCCAAATGACTCCCCTTGTGACTATCAGTGCTTCATCTTTCTCTTACGCGTGCTTCTACGTGGTGCTTCCCCTGTGGCTTCAGCAGATGTAGAGGCACCTTGCTGACTAGTATGCAGCGCCTGCTTAGACGCCTTTGGCGGGCGTCCTCTGGGTTTGGGAGCCTGGGAGGGCTCTTCAACAGTCTGCTCTTCCTGCGGCTGTGCAGGGGCTGAAATGGCCATCTCAGTTGTCTCTGCAAAGTGGGTCTCTGACCGAGGGCTCCGCGGTGGCATGGTCATGTGAGCGCTTTGAGAGGAGCCCGCACTTCCTTCTGTCCTGCCAACAACATCCCTCTCATGGGTCAGCCACACCTCAGTGCTAGCAAGTGGCTGAAGAGTACCTTGCTGCACTTCAGGGGGACCATGAGGACCCGTATCTGCACTGGCAGTCCTCCTCAAAAGGATTCCCATGAAGCTCTAGTCTCTCTGTTCAATAGCTGCCCATTGCTCCTCCAGAGATGTCATTCTATTCTGAACAGTCACCATGTTTTCCTGACTCTGGCGACTTATTTCCTCCATGGCCATAGCCATCCTTTCCACTGAGGTAGCCATCCATTCCATGAAGGTTGCCATCCTATCCATGGTGGTGCGTTCATGCGCCATTGCCTCCACCACGGCAGTGCTGATGTTAGAGATGGACTCCTCCATTCTCTCCACTCGCACTAACCCTGGAGGCAAACCCTTCCAGAGACACCTGCACTTGTTCCTGTATTTCCCGAGATGCTCTTTTTCTGGATGGTTCGAGGTACAGCGTCTGCATGCAGCTCAGCAGAGCTAGGAGAATCCTGCAACCTCTGCAGCAGACTCTCCACTGCTGTCGCTGTCTCCACCATCTGCTGATGCTCACTTGTGTGCTGTGATAGACCAGGTGGCAACACTACTCTAACTCGCGATGGCCCTCCCGAGGTATGCGTTGCTGCGCTGGTGCTGGGTGCACTGAATCCTGGTGACGCTGCTCCCTCAGAGGCTTCAGGTTCCTCTGAGGAGTTGTCCGGCTCTTTGTCTTGGATCGTGGGGAGGGGGGCACTCGATGGTCCTGTGTGAGGGTAAAGGCGTGATTTAGACATCTGATATTGATGTGGCTGACACATCCTTTTGAACAGATGATACAACGTGATTCTCTATGAACATCATATTCCATTGCATTCTGAGAGGGATGAAACTCTATTATGTCACCAGCTTCCTCTAGTGTGCCCATCCCTCCATCGCCCACTTCCAGGTCCTCGCCATCTCCAACAATCCCGTATGCAGCCTCCTCAGCACTGGTCAGTACAGCTAGGGTAGGTGTTCCTCCTCCAGTCAGTGCTCTCTCCCTCTTATTGTGGGCTATCTTTTCCTGCAAAGAGGGACACAAGCAGTGTTTCAGCCACAGTGATGGAGTGAGTGTGAATAATCCCTGCCATAGAAGCTTTGAGGGAGACGAAGATGGGGTAAGGTGCCAAGAGGAAGCTAGCTCCCTGTGCGCTGTTAGTTGTTGTCACTGCATGACAGTGAGAGCGAGTCTAAGGGGTGCATAGGCAGGATGCTGAAGTGATTCAGTGCAGAGACAAAGATGGATAGGGAAGGGTGCAAGGGAAGTAAGAGTAAGGTGGGATGTGAAGGAGGAGGCTTACAACGCAGAGTGCCGGTGATGAGAAGAGAAGGGAAGCAGATTGAAGGTAAGTGAGATGGGATACTCACTTTTGATGTTCGCACAAGATCATTAAACCTTTTTCGGCACTGGATCCATGAGCGTGCATAAATGGACGTTGCACTGACCTCCTGAGCAATGCGCAGCCAGGCTGCCTTGGTCTGCTGGGGAGGTTTCCTCCGGCCATCAGGAGGGAAGAGAATCTCCCTGCACCCTCTGACAGCGTCCACAAGAACTTGGAGGGGCTCATCATTAAAACGAGGAGCAGCCTTGCCTCTGGAAGGAGTCATAGCGTTTAAATCAAGTCCAGGAAACCACAAGCGAAAGGCTCAGGCTGAATGGCAGCTTTAAAAGCAGCTGCTATGATGACATCATCAGAGGCGGCCAGCTGACCCAATCCCACTCATTGACCGGCCAGTGTGCCTCATTGAAATTAACAAGCTCGTTGAATCAAAATCGGACATCTGCAGCTGATCCCGCCGGGAGCGGCTCCTGAACCCGCCCACCACACAACCCGACTCCAACCCGCCTCTAAGTTAAAATCTAGCCCCTAGATTCAAACCCAGCCTGGACTGAAGGGGTTAATTGTATTGATTTCTTTGTGGGTTCAATGACGAGACATTTATGAAAGAGAATGTCTTTTAATCTAAAGTCTGTTCAACTCTTTATACAGCATTTACAGGAGACATCATGCTAGTGATGCATCTAGAACGAAACTGAAACCAAACTAAACTGCCTTGCTTGTCTCTGTCACATGCCCTCTGCTGGTCAGGCACAAGCAATCAATACATGCAAACATGCTGGTAAGGCATCATAATCAAACAGGCAAATACCATCTCTATTTGCTGATATCATTACATCTCCTTTTCTTAAAACAAAAGTATTTTACTTTTAACTAACAACATGTTTTCTTTGTATTAATCTGCATTTTAACTGTAACACTTAATGAACTTACATTATCATTATCATGATCAAGGTTATTTAACCTTGCTTTGTGTGTTCACATGAAATATGTCAATACACTAGAACTTGAAGAAAGAATAAGATAACATTACTTCCTTCTATAACAATAGTCCTTAAATTTGCTCAATGAGTCTCTCAGGAGGCTTCATGTGTCTTGAGGATTTTCTGATTGATTGTCCTTGAATCTGAGTTGTTGCCTCAGATGATTGGTTCTCAGCTGTGTGATCAGGTTGTTCAACAGTATCAGTCTCTTGACCTGCTGTGGCTGGTCCCATGAGAAGATCCCGACGATTTCTTCTCAGAACAGCACCCTCATCGGTCTGAATGGTGTATGATCTTGGTTGGACTTCACTCAGGACAGTTCCCTTCTGAGTCCATGTGTTTGTTTTGTCTTTGAACCTTACTTGGTCACCAGTGTGGAGTTCAGGTAGGTTTTGTGTTCCTCTGTCATAGTAGTACTTTTGCTTTTCTTTCTGTTGTTCTTTGAACTTCCTCACTTTCTCCTCCTCTTTTGTTTTCAGGAGGTTCTCCGGGATGGGTAGGTTTGACCTTAGCCGACATCCCATAAGGAGTTGGGCTGGTGACATGCCACACTCGAGCGGCGTTGTGCGGTATACAAGCATGCTCTGGTAGAAGTCAGTTCCACTGTCTTTTGCCTTGTACATCAGTCTTTTCACTGTCTGGACCAATTTTTCCACTAGTCCATTGGACTGTGGATAGTGAGGACTTGACGTTGTGTGGACAAAGTCCCACTCTTTGGCAAAGTGTCGGAAACTCACATTGTAAAACTGAGGTCCGTTGTCTGTGAAGACCTCGCTTGCCACGCCATGTCTGGAGAATATGGCTTTCATACATGTTATCACAGCATCTGCAGTGGCAGTGTACAGCCTACAAACCTCTGGATACAGGGAGTAATAGTCTGTGACTACAAGATAGTCCTTCCCTTGACATACGAATAGGTCAGCGCCTACCTTCTGGTAAGGTCTGTCTGGTGCTGGGTGTGGCTTTAGTGGTTCTACCGGATTGCTTGCTCGATATTTCAGGCATATTGTGCAGTTTGACACCTCATTTGTCACATCTTGGTTGATTCGTGGCCGGTACATCACCTCTCGTGCTCTTTTCTTACACTTTTCGATTCCCAGATGTCCTCCATGGATCTTTTTTAACATCTCTTTTCTCAGACTCTTTGGGATAACTATTTTACTTCCTTTGTAGATGATGTCTTCGACCACTGATAGTTCCGCCCTGCAGTTCCAGTACTCTGCCATGTCAGGTGAGCAGTCTTGCTTCATGTTGGGCCATCCATCCAAGATGCTTTTCCTCAGTCGTCTCATTGTTTCATCTTTGTTTGTCTCAGTCTTTATGAGCTCCATTTTTGCATCTGCTATGGGCAGTGCACTTGTGATCATGTCCACGTAGGCGTGCACTTTTTCATCCATTGTGGTGTTTGCGGGCTCACTTGGGTCAACAGCTCTGGACAACGTGTCTGCTGTATACATCAGCTTACCCGGTGTGTACGCAACATTCAGTGTATAGCGTTGCAGCCTGATCATCATTCTTTGTATTCTAAGCGGACAGCTATTTAGTGGCTTTTGGAACAATGCAATCAAGGGCTTATGGTCAGTCTCTACACTGATTGCTTGTCCTGCCACACACTGGTGAAATCTTTCACAGGCGTATGTGATGCTGAGCAGCTCCTTTTCTATTTGAGCATATCGCGTCTCCGCGTCTGTCATTGAGCACGATGCATATGCAATAGGTTGCCAGTAGTCATATTTTTGCAGAAGAACGGCACCGAGCCCACTCTGTGATGCATCTGATGATATCTTGATGGGTCTCGCTGGGTCATAAAGCCTCAGAACTGGTTCCTCTGTGAGCAGTTTCTTTAGCTCGCTCCATGACTTCTCATGCTCATGATTCCATTCCCATTCTATGTTCTTTTCAGTTAGTCTTCTCAGTGGCGCCATCTTTTCTGAGAGGTTGGATATGAATTTACCCATGTAGTTGATCATTCCATTAAACCTCTGCACGTCCTTTTTGCATTGTGGCTTTGGTATATTCTCAATGGCGGACACCTTTCTGGGATCTGGTCTGATGCCCTCACTGCTAAGGATATCTCCCACGAATGTCAGTTCTGTCACCCCGAGCTGGCATTTCTCTCTATTCAGTTTCAGGTTTGTTTTCCTTGTTGCTTCCAGCACTTTTTTCAGTCTCTCGTCATGCTCAGTTCTCGTGGTTCCCCATACTATGATGTCATCCATTGATGTATCAACTCCCTCCAGGTGCTCATAGATCATATGGATAGTCTTGTGATACACTTCAGGAGCTGAGGCAATGCCAAATGGTAACCTTAGGAATCTGTATCTGCCAAATGGACTGTTGAACGTGCACAGTCTTGAACTTGCCTCGTCCAGCTTCATCTGCCAAAATCCTGATGATGCATCTAACTTGCTGAAATACTTTGCATTTGCAAACCCTGCCATGATTTCCTCACGTGTAGGAAGCTTGAAGTGCTCTCTCTTTATTGCTCTGTTTAGATCTCTTGGATCCAGGCAAATTCTGAGCTTTCCATTCTTTTTGTCCACTACGACGAGGGAACTCACCCACTCAGTTGGCTCATCTATCTTCCGAATCATGTTCAGGCTTTCCATCCTGTCCAACTCTGCCTTCAGTTGCTTTTGAAGAGCAAACGGAACTTTTCTGCAAGGATGTATGACCGGTGTCATACTTTTATCTACTCTGATCGTGTGTTCTCCTGGAATGCAGCCTAGACCCTTAAATAGGTCTTTGTACTCTTTCATGAGTTCATCATAGACTGTCTCTCCTTCGCTTTCCACAACGAGGACTCTCTTTACCAGGTTCAGTCTCTCACAGGCTATTAAACCTAGTATGGCTTGCACATCCTTTGGCACCACGATTAATGCTAGCGTGTGCTCTCTGTCCTTTTGTGTTACTTTGACAATGCATCTTCCTTTCACTGGTATATCAGTACCTGAGTATCCTGCCACTTTCACTTTTATTCCATGTATCTTTGGTCTGGGTCTAATTTTCTTAAAATCAGTCTCTGATATCACATTAACTTGTGCTCCAGTATCCAATTTAAATGGAATGTGTATGTCATTCACTTTTAGTGTCAACATCCAGTCTCTTTCTTCTTTTTTGTTTTCAGACACAACATCTACATAGAACTCCTCTATCTCGCTTTCATCTACTGTATGGACCTTGCTTTGTTGCGCTTGGTTCTTACAGCAACGGGCATAATGGTTGTTCTTGTTGCAACTATTGCATGTTTTACCATATGCTGGACACTTTCTTGGTGGATGCTGTGTACCGAATCGACTACATGAATTTCGATTGTCCCTTTCATTTCCGTTCGCTGGCCACGCCTCTTTTTTCACATTGGCGCTCGTTTTGTTAAACGGTTTGTATCCGTTCTTTCTCACTGCATCCACGTTGCAGCTATTGTCACTGAACAGCTCCTTTGCCTGTGACTTCACAGTCTCTGTAGCCCTACACAGTGCTATGGCTTTTCCCAGGTCTAGATCTTGCTCTCTTAGCAGTCTTTCCCTTCGACCATTATCTGGAATACCACACACCAGTCTGTCTTTTATCAGCGAGTCTGTCAGTCCCCCAAATTCACATGTTTTGCTTCTGTTTCTCAGTTCAGTCACATACTGATCAATAGTCTCACCCGTTTTCTGTACACATGTGAAAAATCTGTGCCTCTCAAACATCACGTTACGTTTAGGTATGCAGTAGGCCTCAAACTGTTCCATTATTTTATCTAGCTTCATTTTGTCTCCATCAGCAGCGAATGTGAAGTTATTATACACCTCCAGCGCTTCATCACCCACGACATGTAAGAACAGTGACGCTTTCATTTTATCACCTTTCTCGTCAGCTCCGATTGCTGATAAATACAACCCCAAACGTTGTTTGAACCTCCTCCAATTTTCAGCCACATTACCTGTCAACTGAAGCGTCGCCGGTGGGTGTAAACCTTCCATTTTTTCACTTCGTTAGCTATTCTCCAATGGTAAGCAACGATGTTCTCTTTTGGCTTGCTAATTTGTGGAGAGCTGATTAACTTCAGATTTTTTCTCTTCATCTCTTTCAATCACTTCTGACACCATGTATTGATTTCTTTGTGGGTTCAATGACGAGACATTTATGAAAGAGTTTGGCCTAGAAATTCACTATGGCCCCGCCAGCTGGCTAGCGCCCAAAAGTTAGCGCTGGGTGCGGAGCCAGTTGCGACCGTCAGATATTCAGTTTTTGTGCCCCAAGTCGGAACCGGGCGCTATTCCAGGGTGTGCCCGCCCCCGCTTGGGGCGCTGAAACTGAATTTCAGCGCTCTAGGCGCCACTGCGCCACCTGCTGCAGAGCGGCAGGCTGCGGTACTGCAGGCCTCCTCCTTCTCTTAAGGGGGAGGTGCCTGCCACGGGGAGATTGCCGCTGGATTGTGCCGGCAAATGAGCCCGGCACCACGGAGAAGTGCCGGGTTCGCGGAAAGCAGCCGGCAATGCCGCGGGGGGGGGTGGAGGAGGCCGGGGAAGGAGGTGCAGGCAGGCGGCCGCCGAAAAAGCGGCCGGCCGCACCTCCACCTTAAAGCGCCCCACTAAGGCTACAGTACGGCCCCGTTTTCTGGTCGCTGTTTGCGGCCGCTGCAGAAGAGGCGGCCGCAACTAAATATGGGGATCGGGCCGATATTGGGGCGGAACCGGGGCACTGCGCACACCGATGACGTCATCGGTGCCGGCGCAGCGCTAACGGCTACCGACGCCATTACCGCTGCGCTGAATATCAGCGCAAACTCCTGTATTGGCGCAGAAGCCCTCTTTAGGCGGTAACTGGCCACAAAGCTGCCGGCGCCTTAATGAATTTCTAGGCCAATGTCTTTTCATCTAAAGTCTGTTCAACTCTTTATACAGCATTTACAGGAGACATCATGCTAGTGATGCATCTAGAACGAAACTGAAACCAAACTAAACTGCCTTGCTTGTCTCTGTCACATGCCCTCTGCTGGTCAGGCACAAGCAATCAATACATGCAAACATGCTGGTAAGGCATCATAATCAAACAGGCAAATACCATCTCTATTTTACATTAATCTTTATCAAAAATAGGACCCTTTCATCTGTATAATGATTACATAATGTACAGCACGGAAACAGGCCATTCAGCCCAACTGGCCCATGCCGGTGTTTATGCTTCACACGAGCCTCCTCCCATCCTTCTTCATCTAACTCCATCAGCATAACCCTCTATTCCTTTCTCCCACATGTGTTTATCTAGATTCCCCTTAAAGGCATCTCTGCTATTCGCCTCAATCACTCCCTGTGGTAGCGAGTTCCACATTCTCACCACTTTCTGGGTAAAGAAGTTTCTCCTGAATTCCTTATTGGATTTATTAATGACTATCTAATATTTATGCCCTCTAGTTTTGGATTCCCCGCAAATGGAAACATCTTCTCTATGTCTAACCTAGCAAACTACTTCATAATCTTAAAGATTACCCTTCAGCCAAAGACCCTCAGCTTGTTCAATCTTTCCTGATAGGTATAACCTCTCAGTTCTGGTATCATCTTTATAAATCTTGTTTGCACCTTCTGCAGTATACTAGATATTTTTTTATTCGTTTATGGGATGTGGACGTCGCTGGCAAGGCCAGCATTTATTGGCCATCCCTAGTTGCCCTTGAGAAGGTGTTGGTGAGCCGCCTTCTTGAACCACTGCAGTCCGTGTGGTGAAGGTACTCCCACAGTGCTGTTAGGGAGGGAGTTCCAGGATTTTGACCCAGCGACGATGAAGGATCGGTGATATACTTCTAAGTCAGGATGATGTATGACTTGGACGGGAACTTGGAGGTGGTGGTGTTCCCGTGCACCTGCTGCCCTTGTCCTTCTAGGTGGAAGAGGTCGTGGGTTTGGGAGGTGCTGCCGAAGAAGCCTTGGCAAGTTGCTGCAGTGCATCTTGTAGATGGTACACACTGCAGCCACGGTGCGCCGGTGGTGGAGGGAGTGAATGTTTAAGGTGGTGGATGGGGTGCCAATCAAGCGGACTGCTTTGTCCTGGATGGTGTCGAGCTTCTTGAGTGTTGTTGGAGCTGCACTCATCCAGGCACTATCCTTTCTTGTGCCTTGTAGATGGTGGAAAGGCTTTGGGGAGTCAGGAGGTGAGACACTCACCGCAGAATACCTAGCCTCTGACCTGCTCTTGTTGCCGCAGTATTTATGTGGCTGGTTTGGTTAAGTTTCTGGTCAATGGTGACACCCCTGGTTGTTGATGGTGGGGGATTCGGCGATGGTAATGCCGTGGAATATCAAGGGGAGGTGGTTAGACTCTCGCTTGTTGGAGATAGTCATTGCCTGGCACTTCTGTGGCGCGAATGTTATCTGCCACTTATCAGCCCAAGCTGAACACCGTGTAGTCATCAGCGAACATACCCATTTCTGACCTTATGTTGGAGGGAAGGTCATTGATGAAGCAGCTGAAGATGGTTGGGCCTAGGACACCGCCCTGAGGAACTCCTGTAGCGATGTCCTGAGGCTGTGATGATTGACCTTCAACCATCACAAACATCTTGGCTCAACCAACCATGTCAGCTGTGGCTCAGGTGGTAGCACACTCGCCTCTGAGTCAGAAGGTTGTAGGTTCAAGTCCCACTTCAGGGACTTGAGCACATAAAGCTAGGCGGACACTCCCAGTGCAGTGCTGAGGGAGTGCTGCTCTATTGGAGGTGAAGTCTTTTGGATGAGACGTTAAACCAAGGCTCTGTCTGCTCTCTCAGGTGGAGGTAAAAGATCCCATGGCACTATTTTGAAGAGCAGGGGAGTTCTCCCCGGTGTCGTGGCCAATGTTTATCTCTCAACCAACATAACAAAAACAGATTATGGTCATTATCACATCGCTGTTTGTGGGAGCTTGCTGTGCGCAAATTGGCTGCCGCGTTTCCCACATTACAACAGTGACTCCACTTAGAAAAAGTACTTCATTGACTGTAAAGCGCTTTCAGATGTCTGGTGATCGCGAAAGGCGCTATAGAAATGCAAGTCTTTCTTTCTTTCTTTATCTAACTTTGTGCAAGGTATGACTCCAGCCAGTGGAGCGTTTTCCCCTGATTCTCATTGACTTCAGTTTTACTAGGGCTCCTTGATTCCACACTCGGTCACGTGCTGCCTTGATGTCAAGGGCAGTCACTCTCACCTCACCTCACCTCTGGAATTCAGCTCCTTTGTCCATGTTTGGACCAAGGCTGTAATGAGGTCTGGAGCCGAGTGGTCCTGGCGGAACCCAAACTGGGCATCAGTGAGCAGGTTTTTGGTGAGTAAGTGCCACTTGATAGCACTGTCGATGACACCTTCCATCACTTTGCTGATGATTGAGAGCTGATGGGGCGGTAATTGGCCGGGTTGGATTTGTCCTGCTTTTTGTAGACAGGGCATACCTGGGCAGATTTCCACATTGTCGGATAGATTCCAGTGTTGTAGCTGTACTGGAACAGCTTGGCTAGAGGCGCGGCTAGTTATGGAGCACAAGTCTTCAGCACAATAGCCGGGATATTATCGGGGCCCACAGCCTTTGCTGTATCCAGTGCACTCAGCCGTTTCTTGATATCACGTGGAGTAAATCGAATTGGCTGAAGACTGGCTTCTGTGATGGTGGGGACCTCGGGAGTAAGCCAATATGGATCATCCACTCAGCACTTCTGGCTGAAGATGGTTGCAAACGCTTCAGCCTTGTCTTTTGCACTCACGTGCTGGGCTCCACCATCATTGAGGATGGGGATATTCATGGAGCCTCCTCCAGTTAGTTGTTTAATGGTCCACCACCATTCACGACTGGATGTGGCAGGACTGCAGAGCTTTGATCTGATCCGTTGATTGTGAGATCTCTTAGCCCTGTCTATAGCATGCTGCTTCCGCTTTTTAGCATGCATATAGCCCTGTGTTGCAGCTTCCCCAGGTTGGCACCTCATTTTTAGGTACGCCTGATGCTGCTCCTGGCATGCTCTTCTACACTCCTCATTGAACCAGGGTTGGTCCCCTGGCTTGGTGGTAATGGTAGAATGAGGGTTATGCCGGGCCATGAGGTTACAGATTGTGGCAGAATACAATTCTGCTGCTGCTGATGGCCCACAGTGCCGCTTGGGTGCTCAGTTTTGAGCTGCTAGATCTGTTCTGAATCTATCGCATTTAGCACAGTGGTAGTGCTACACAACATGATGGAGGGTGTCCTCCGTGTGAAGATGGGACTTTGTCTCCACAATGACTGTTCGGTGGTTACTGCTACCAATGCTGTCATGGACAGATGCACCTGCGACAGGGAGATTTGTGAGGACGAGGTCAAGTAAATTTTTCCCTTGTGTTGGTTCTCTCACCACCTGCCGCAGGCCCCGACTGGCAGTTATGTCCTTCAGGTCTTGGCCAGCTGTCATTTGTGGGATGCCGAGCCACTCTTGGTGATGGACATTGAAATCCTCCACCCAGTGTACATTCTGTGCTGTTGCTACTCTCGCTGCTTCTTCCAAGTGGTGTTCAACATGGAGGAGAGCTGATTCATCAGTTGAGGGAGGGCGGTAGGTGGTAATCAGCAGGAGGTTTCCTTGCCCATGCTTGACCTGAAGCCATGAGACTTCATGGGATCCAGAGTCAATGTTGAGGACTCCCAGGGCCACTCCTTCCCGATTGTATACCACTGTGCCGCCAACCTTGGTGGGTCTGTCCTGCCAGTGGGAAAGGACATACCCAGGGATGGTGATGGAGGAGTTTGGGGCATTGGCTGAAAGGTATGATTCTGTGAGTATGACTATGTCAGGCTGTTGCTTGACTAGTCTGTGGGACAGCTCTCCCAATTTTGGCACAAGTCCCCAGATGTTGGTGATGAGGACTTTGCAGGGCCGACTGGGCTGGGTGTGCCGTTGTCGTGTCCGTAGCCGATGCCGGGTGGTCCGTCCAATTTCATTCTTATTATTGTGTTTCGTAGCGCTTTGTTACAACTGAGTGACTTGCTGGGCCATTTCAGAGGGCAGTTAAGAGTCAACCCCATTGCTGTGGGTCTGGAGTCACATATAGGCCAGACCGGGTAAGGACAGCAGATTTCCTTCCCTAAAGATCATTAGTGAACCAGATGGGTTTTTACGACAATCTGATAGTGTCATGGTCACCATTGCTGATACTAGTTTTTTATTCCAGATTTATTTTAATTAACTGAATTTAAATTTCCCAGCTGCCGTGGTGGGATTTGATTTCATGTCTCTGGATCATTAGTACGGGCCGCTGGATTACTAGCCCAGCGACATTACCACTACGCTACCATTCCCGTATTCACTGCTCACGATGGGGTCTCCTCTACGTTGAGGAGACCAAAGGCAGATTGGATGATCGCTTTGTGGAATACCTCTGTTTGGTCCACAAGCGTGACCCTGAGCTTCCGGTCGCTTGTTATTTTAATTCTCGGCCCCACTCCCACTCTGACCTCCCTGTTCTCGGCCCCCTACACTGTTCCAATGAAGCTCAATGGAAGCGCGAGGAACAGCACCTCATCTTTCGATAAGGCACTTTACAGCCTGCCAGACTCAACATTGAGTTCAACAATTTCAGACCATAACCACTGCTCCCATTTTTTCCAGACAGCAGCTGTTGATGATTCTGCTGTTGCCATTTACAGCTCCACTAGACCCATCTTTTCTTTCTTTACTTGTTCCATTACCACCTCCGTTCACCTTGCACCATCCTCCCTTTTGTCATTTAATCTCTCCCGCCTTCCACCCAATCACAGACCTTCCCTTTTGTTCTTTCCTCCCCTCCCTCCTTTCCCTAACTCTGCACTTGCTTAGAACCTGTTACATCCCTAACTTTTTCCAGTTTTGACAAAGGGTCATCGATCTGAAACGTTAACTCTCTTTCTCTCTCCACAGATGCTGCCTGACCTGCTGAGTATTTCCAGCATTTTCTGTTTTTATTTATTATTAATGAGATTGTTAGTCAATTAATCGGTTCCTTCTTGGTTGAGGGAGGAATGTTAAAAGAAAGAAAGACTTGCATTTCTGTAGCACCTTTCACGACCACCGGACGTCCCAAAGCCAATTCAGTACATTTTTTTGTGAAGTGTGGTCACGGTTGTAATGTAGAAAATACAGCAGCCAATTTGTGCACAGCAAGCTCCCACAAACAGCAATGGGATAATGACCAGATAATCTGTTTTTGGTTGAGGAATTGGACAGAATGCTGGGGATAACTCCACTGTTCTTCTTCAAATAGTGCCATGGGCTCTTTTACATCCGCCTGTGAGGGCAGACAGAGCCTCGGTTTAATGTCTCAACTGAAAGACAGCACAGCACTACTCTGGTACTGCACTGAAGTGTCAGTCAAGATTTTGTGTTTAAATCACTGGAGTGGGACCTGAACCCACAGCCTTCTGACTCAGAAGCAAGAGTACTGCCTACTGAGCCACGACTGACACCGTGAGAGCATTCTTATAATTTCACCATACATAGCAATAAGAGCAGTTCTTTTCCCCAGTAATACCAAAAGATTTGCTGTGTCCTAAGATTTTACATAAGTCAGTATGAATTTGAAAAAAAAAGAGACAAAGGTTTATGATTCTGAAGCATCAGGCAGCGAATAAATGTTATATTCATGACCCTCGTGTAAAGACATAAGATTTAATGGCAAACACTCCGACACAATCAAAAACAGTAGGAAGAACAAGGGCCATCCTTGTCATGTTACTCTACCCAAACCCAAAGGGAAGGGAATCCATGTTATTCAGAGTAGCTGAAGCCACAGAAACCTCACACGAGCTCCTGACCCATTAGCTGGAATTTTAATTTGGAGGCGGGTAGGGAGCGGGGGGGGAACCCGGGAGAAAGGGATTCCCTCGGGCCCTGCTGAATTTAACCGCAGGGCCTGATTAGCATTTTGATTCTTTGTTGCCCGCCCGCAGCCAGCCAGATGGAGAGGCTGGCTGGCTGTCAGGCGGGCGGGTAGGCCTGCGGCACCAGGCCACAGAGAGGAGGGAGGGAGGGATCGGGGAATGAGGGGTCGGAAGACCGGGGATCATCGGCGAGGTCGAGGGCTGAACCATTGGAGGGGAGGTCAGGGGTTGGAGATTGCTGGAGGGGGGGGTCGGGGGTTGGATTGTTGGAGGGGGGGTCGGGGGTTGAATTGTTGGAGGGGGGGTCGGGGTTGGAGATTGTTGGAGGGGGGGTCGGGGGTTGGATTGTTGGAGGGGGGGTCGGGGGTTGGATTGTTGGAGGGGGGGTCGGGGGTTGGATTGTTGGAGGGGGGGTCGGGGTTGAATTGTTGGAGGGGGGGTCGGGGTTGGAGATTGTTGGGGGGGTCGGGGGTTGGAGATTGTTGGAGGGGGGGTCGGGGGTTGGATTGTTGGAGGGGGGGTCGGGGGTTGGATTGTTGGAGGGGGGGTCGGGGGTTGGATTGTTGGAGGGGGGGTCGGGGTTGAATTGTTGGAGGGGGGGTCGGGGCTGGAGATTGTTGGGGGGGTCGGGGGTTGGAGATTGTTGGAGGGGGGTCAGGGGTTGGAGGGGGTCGGGGGTTGGAGATTGTTGGAGGGGGGGTCGGGGGTTGGAGATTGTTGGAGGGGAGGTCAGGGGTTGGATTGTTGGAGGGGGGGTCGGGGGTTGGAGATTGTTGGAGGGGGGGTCAGGGGTTGGATTGTTGGCGGGGGGGTTGGGGTTGGATTGTTGGAGGGGGGGTCAGGGGTTGGATTGTTGGAGGGGGGGTCAGGGGTTGGATTGTTGGAGGGGGGGTCGGGGGTTGGATTGTTGGAGGGGAGGTCGGGGGTTGGATTGTTGGAGGGGGGGTCGGGGGTCGAATTGTTGGAGGGGGGTCAGGGGTTGGATTGTTGGAGGGGGGGTCAGGGGTTGGATTGTTGGAGGGGGGGTCAGGGGTTGGATTGTTGGAGGGGGGTCAGGGGTTGGATTGTTGGAGGGGAGGTCGGGGGTTGGATTGTTGGGGGGGGTCGGGGGTCGAATTGTTGGAGGGGGGGTCAGGGGTTGGATTGTTGGAGGGGGGTTGGGGTTGGATTGTTGGAGGGGGGGTCAGGGGTTGGATTGTTGGAGGGGGGGTCAGGGGTTGGATTGTTGGAGGGGGGGTCGGGGACAGCAGATTGTTGGAGGGGGGGTCAGGGGTTGGATTGTTGGAGGGGGGGTCGGGGGTTGGATTGTTGGAGGGGGGGTCGGGGGTTGGATTGTTGGAGGGAGGGTCGGGGGTTGGATTGTTGGGGGGGGTCAGGGGTTGGATTGTTGGAGGGGGGGTCGGGGGTTGGATTGTTGGAGGGGGGGTCGGGGGTCGAATTGTTGGGGGGGGTCAGGGGTTGGATCATTGGGGGGGTCAGGGGTTGGATTGTTGGAGGGGGGGTTGGGGTTGGATTGTTGGAGGGGGTTCAGGGGTTGGATTGTTGGAGGGGGGTTGGGGTTGGATTGTTGGAGGGGGGTCAGGGGTTGGATCATTGGGGGGGGTCAGGGGTTGGATTGTTGGAGGGGGGGTTGGGGTTGGATTGTTGGAGGGGGGTCAGGGGTTGGATTGTTGGAGGGGGGTCGGGGGTTGCATCGTTGGGGGGGGTCAGGGGTTGGATTGTTGGAGGGGGTGTTGGGGTTGGATTGTTGGAGGGGGGGTCAGGGGTTGGATTGTTGGAGGGGGGGTCGGTGTTGGATTGTTGGGGGGGTCAGGGGTTGGATTGTTGGAGGGGGGGTCAGGGGTTGGATTGTTGGAGGGGGTGTCAGGGGTTGGATTGTTGGAGGGGGGTCAGGGGTTGGATTGTTGGAGGGGGTGTCAGGGGTTGGATAGTTGGAGGGGGGGTCGGGGGTTGGATTGTTGGAGGGGGGGTCGGGGTTGGATTGTTGGGGGGGTCAGGGGTTGGATTGTTGGAGGGGGGGTCAGGGGTTGGATTGTTGGAGGGGGTGTCAGGGGTTGGATTGTTGGAGGGGGGGTCGGGGGTTGCATCGTTGGGGGGGGTCAGGGGTTGGATTCTTGGAGGGGGTGTTGGGGTTGGATTGTTGGAGGGGGGGTCAGGGGTTGGATTGTTGGAGGGGGGGTCGGGGTTGGATTGTTGGGGGGGTCAGGGGTTGGATTGTTGGAGGGGGGGTCAGGGGTTGGATTGTTGGAGGGGGTGTCAGGGGTTGGATTGTTGGAGGGGGGGTCGGGGGTTGGATTGTTGGAGGGGGGGTCAGGGGTTGGATTGTTGGAGGGGGGGTCGGGGGTTGGATTGTTGGGGGGGGTCAGGGGTTGGATTGTTGGAGGGGGGGTCGGGGGTTGGATTGTTGGAGGGGGGGTTGGGGTTGGATTGTTGGAGGGGGGGTCGGGTGTTGGATTGTTGGAGGGGGGGTCGGGGGTTGGATTGATGGAGGGGGGGTCAGGGGTTGGATTGTTGGAGGGGGGGTTGGGGTTTGGATTGTTGGAGGGGGGGTCGGGGGTTGGATTGTTGGAGGGGGGGTCGGGTGTTGGATTGTTGGAGGGGGGGTCGGGGGTTGGATTGTTGGAGGGGGGTCGGGGGTTGGATTGTTGGGGGGGGTCGGGGGTTGGATTGTTGGAGGGGGGGTCGGGGGTTGGATTGTTGGAGGAGGGTCGGGGGTTGGATTGTTGGAGGGGGGGTCGGGGGTTGGATCATTGGGCGGGGTAGGGGGTTGGATTGTTGGAGGGGGGGTCGGGGGTTGGATTGTTGGAGGGGGGTCGGGGGTTGGATTGTTGGAGGGGGGGGTCGGGGGTTGGATTGTTGGGGGGGGTCGGGGGTTGGATTGTTGGAGGGGGGGTCGGGGGTTGGATTGTTGGAGGGGGGGTCGGGGGTTGGATTGTTGGAGGAGGGTCGGGGGTTGGATTGTTGGAGGGGGGGTCGGGGGTTGGATTGTTGGAGGGGGGGTCGGGGGTTGGATTGTTGGAGGGGGGTCGGGGGTTGGATTGTTGGAGGGGGTCGGGGGTTGGATTGTTGGGGGGGTCGGGGGTTGGATTGTTGGGGGGGTCGGGGGTTGGATTGTTGGAGGGGGGGTCGGGGGTTGGATTGTTGGGGGGGGTCGGGGGTTGGATTGTTGGAGGGGGGGTCGGGGGTTGGATTGTTGGGGGGGTCGGGGGTTGGATCGTTGGAGGGGGGTCGGGGGTTGGATCGTTGGAGGGGGGTCGGGGGTTGGATTGTTGGAGGGGGGGTCGGGGGTTGGATCGTTGGAGGGGGGTCGGGGGTTGGATTGTTGGAGGGGGGTTCGGGGGTTGGATTGTTGGAGGGGGGGTCAGGGGTTGGATTGTTGGAGGGGGGGTCAGGGGTTGGATTGTTGGAGGGGGGGTCGGGGGTTGGATTGTTGGAGGGGGGGTCGGGGGTTGGATTGTTGGAGGGGGGGTCGGGGGTTGGATTGTTGGAGGGGGGGTCAGGGGTTGGATTGTTGGGGGGGGGGTCGGGGGTTGGATTGTTGGAGGGGGGGTCGGGGGTTGGATTGTTGGAGGGGGGGTCGGGGGTTGGATTGTTGGAGGGGGGGTCGGGGATTGGATTGTTGGAGGGGGGGTCGGGGATTGGATCGTTGGAGGGGGGTCGGGGGTTGGATTGTTGGGGGGGGTCGGGGGTTGGATTGTTGGAGGGGGGGTCGGGGGTTGGATTGTTGGAGGGGGGGTCGGGGATTGGATTGTTGGAGGGGGGGTCGGGGGTTGATTGTTGGGGGGGTCGGGGGTTGGATTGTTGGAGGGGGGTTCGGGGGTTGGATTGTTGGGGGGGTCGGGGGTTGGATTGTTGGAGGGGGGGTCGGGGGTTGGATTGTTGGGGGGGGTCGGGGGTTGGATTGTTGGGGGGGTTCGGGGACAGCAGATTGTTGGGGGGGGTCGGGGGTTGGATTGTTGGGGGGGGTCGGGGACAGCAGATTGTTGGGGGGGGTCGGGGGTTGGATTGTTGGGTGGGGTCGGGGACAGCAGATTGTTGGAGGGGGGGTCGGGGGTTGGATTGTTGGGGGGGGTCGGGGACAGCAGATTGTTGGCTAGGTCGGGCGCTGGAGGTTAGAGGGCGGCTCTGAGGCTGGATCGGGGATCGGAGGCCTCGTGGTGGGGATGGGTCGAAAGGCTCGGTGGGGGGAGGCCGGGGGGGAGATAGGAAAGGTCAGTGGGGGGAGGACGGGGGGAGATAGGAAAGGTCAGTGGGGGGAGGACGGGGGGAGATAGGAAAGGTCAGTGGGGGGAGGCCGGGGGGAGATAGGAAAGGTCAGTGGGGGGAGGCCGGGGGGAGATAGGAAAGGTCAGTGGGGGGAGGCCGGGGGGAGATAGGAAAGGTCAGTGGGGGTAGGCCGGGCGGAGATAGGAAAGGTCAGTGGGGGGAGGACGGGGGGAGATAGGAAAGGTCAGTGGGGGGAGGCCGGGGGGAGATAGGAAAGGTCAGTGGGGGGAGGCCGGGGGGGAGATAGGAAAGGTCAGTGGGGGGAGGCCGGGGGGAGATAGGAAAGGTCAGTGGGGGGAGGCCGGGGGGGAGATAGGAAAGGTCGGTGGGGGGCCCGATCGCGGGGAGACGGCGAGGCAGGAACGTTAGATCCAGCAGGTAAATGGAAAGGCATTTACCTCCTGGATCCAGCAGTCCTCACCCTACTCTAGCTGACGGGCTCCCTGGGGCCTGGGAGACCTGGCCAGCCAGAGTTAATTTTAAAATGGTGTTTCCAAATGAGGCACGGAGCCTCATTATAACATGTAGAGTGCTAACCTGCCTCCTGCGAGCTGATTGTCTGCCCCCCCCCCCACCCCGCCTATATTAATACCAGACGTGGGCGGGTTGGAGGCGGGATTCAGATTTTTAACTCTTTAACCTCCCACCCGACCCAAGCTACCTATTGGATCTGATCCAGGGTAAAGCCAAACTTCTCCAGGAACAGGCACTGCCACTCAACCCGAGTGCAGTCCCGACACTTAGTGACACTTTTCCCTCTTTTGCCGGCACTCTGATCCCCGGTGCCCGGCTGGGCCCCACGTCGCGCTGCGCAAGGCCCCTCCCCTTTAAGAAGGGGAGAAAGGCCTGCAGTCCTGTGGCGCAGCGTGCTGTGATACTCCCTCGCAACGCCCCAAGAGAAAGTCGGGGCGCTTCCAGTAGCGGCCCGCTTCCCTCTTGGGGTGCTACCACTCAATTTTGGCCGCAGGGACGCTAATATTTTTCGGGGAGCTAAAAGTAGTGCCCCGGCAAAGTTAGCACCCCAAGGGGGGCGCGACTCGATTTTTCCCCCTAAGAATCTTATTAAGGCCTGTAGCTCCCACACAGAATAATATCCTTACTCTGACGAAAGGTCATCGACCTGAAACGTTAACTCTGTTTCTCTCTCCACAGATGCTGCCTGACCTGCTGAGTATTTCCAGCATTTTCTGTTTTTATTTCAGATTTCCAACATCAGCAGTATTTTGCTTTAATATCCTTAATCTTCTTGACGAAGACTGAGATTAAAGTTTCACCGGGAAGAAGATAATTCAAATTTTGAAAACATTTGATTACATGCTGCCTTCAATGAGGACCTACCTTCAGAAGGAACTTTTGATAGCACTCAATTGTGGTGCTCTGAGTCCCTGGAACTTTTTATGGGCACTGACTTCATGTCCTTTTTCCACGTTTCTGAGCATGTTAAAAGAGTGCATCAAAATTGATAGACATAAAATCATTGACATTACAGCAATGAAGGAGGTTCCTGCAAATCCATTGGCAGGATAGACGCACCAACGTCGGTGTTCTTGCTCAGGCCAACATCCCCAGCATCCAAGATTTGACCACGCTCGATCAGCTCCGATGGACGGGTCACATTGTCCACATGCCCGATACGAGAATCCCAAAACAAGCACTCTACTCGGAGCTCCGACACGGTAAGAGAGCTCCAGGTGGGCAGAGGAAACGCTTCAAGGACACCCTCAAAGCCTCCTTGAAAAAGTGCAACATCCCCACCAACACCTGGGAATCCCTGGCCCCAGACCGCACAAAGTGGAGGAGAAGCATTCGGGAAGGCGCCGAACACCTCGGGGTCGATTTTAGTTCAGGTGCAGGGAATTGGCGGGTTCCCCGAATTTAGTGATTCCCACACGATTCTAAATGGGTCTATGAGATTGATGCAAATTTAACACAATTGGCCAATTGATTTCCAGCGTGTGGGAAGCCTTGGCAATTGAGTATTTCCAGTCAGTAAGTCGCAGAATATGATGTCATCATTGCTGCTGTTTCTAAGGTCCACAGCAAGCCTTGCTTCCTCTGCAGGCCCCCAAATTTCACCATTAAGATGGCACAGGAGCCTGCAGGAGCAACGGCCAGCGGGAGGGCCAGATCTGCCCCTTTCACCATTAAGATGGCACAGGAGCCTGCAGGAGCAACGGCCAGCGGGAGGGCCAGATCTGCCCCAAATTTGATGAGGCTTCACTGCAGGCATTACTGGATGGTGCTAGGGCCCACAGGGATGTCCTGTTCCCTTCTTCAGGGAGAAAAAGGCCTCCCAGTCAGACCAATGCTGTGTGGCTACAGGTGGCAGGTCAAGTTAACTCCTTGGGGCTCATACGAAGAACGTGGTTGCAGTGCAGGAAAAGAGAGCTCACAATAAAAGAGAACAAGCGAGGACAGGAGGAGGGCCACCATCAGTAGCCCACCTCACCACCTGGGAGGAGGCGATCCTGGAGGTCGTAGGACTGGAGGATGAGGCGCAAGTTGGGGACGGACAGACGGGTGCATCACAGCAAGCTGGTGGCAGAATAGTTTGCCATCTCTCTCATTGACATTGCATGAGTCGCTGATAATGATTCTGAAGCTATAACAGATGGACCTATGATCATCTGCAATATGCAATGTTTATGTAACCTTGACCGCACATCTCCAACTCTTTCCTTCACTCCCCCACAGGACCATTGAGAGCCCCCGTCCCCACTGTCCAGGAGGAAGAGCCTGAGCTTCCAGACTCCTCAGAGGAATCTGCAACCTCTGAGGGCGCAGCGTCATCAGAATTCAGCGCACCCAGCAACAGCGCAGACACTCACACCTCGGTGGGACCTTCGGACATAGAGTACTGTTGTCACCTGGTGTATCACAGCTCACAAGTGAGCATCAGCAGATTGTGGAGACAGGGATAGCAGTGGGGAGTCCTAGTCGGAACGCGCAGGACTCTGCCAGCTCGGCTCAGCTGCACGTCGACCCTCTGCCTCTGGGTCCATCCATAAGATCAGCGGTGCTGGAACTCCAGGAACAGATGCAGGAGTCTCTGGCAGGTTTTGTCTCCAGGGTAGCTGCGAGTGTGGAGCGAATGGAGGAGTCCATCGCAAACATGAGCAGAGCCTCTGTGGAGTCATTGGCGCATGAATGCATCACCATGGAAAGGATGGCAACCTCCATGGAGGAGATAAGTCGCCAGGGTATGGAAAACATGGTGAGTGTTCATAATAGAATGACATCTTTTGAGGAGCGATGGGCATCTATTGAACAGAGAAACCAGACCTTCATGGAAGTCCTTCTGAGTAGGACTGCCAATGCAGATACGGGTCCCCATGGCCCCCCTGATGTGCAGCAAGGTGCTCTCAAGCCACTTGCAAGCGCTGGCCCCTTCTGGCCTGTGCAAGGAGCGCACGTCAACCCAAGCACCCCACCCACCCGCCCCTTCAACCACCGTCTGCCCCACCTGTGACAGAGACTGTAGGTCCCGCATTGGACTCATCAGTCACCGGAGAACTCATTTTTAATGTGGAAGCAAGTTCCAAGGGACTGCCTAAGAAGAAGAAGGAGGTTCATACGACAGGGTAGATAGAGAGAAACTATTTCCTCTGGTGGTGGGAGTCCAGAACAAAGGGGCATAACCTTAAAATTAGAGCCAGGCCATTCAGGGGTGATGTCAGGAAGCACTTCTTCACACATTGGGTGGTGGAAATCTGGAACTCTCTCCCCCAAAAAGCTGTTGAGGCTGGGGGTCAATTGAAAATTTCAAAACTGAGATTGATAGATTTGTGTTAGGCAAGGGTATTAAGGGTTATGGAACCAAGGCAGGTAAACAGAGTTATGATATAGATCAGCCATGATCTAATTAGATGGCGGTACAGGCTCGAGGGGCTGAATGGCCTCCACCTGTTCCTATGTTCAGCCCACTGCACCTGTGCCTTTCTGTGCCAACTGATGAAAAAAAGAAAGAACTTGCACCTTTCAAAACCTCAGGACATCGTAAAGCACTTTACATCTAATGAAGTACTTTTGAAGTGTAGGCACTGTTGTAATGTAGGAAATTGTTATGTATTGTGTGTTCTCCTCCCACCTGCGGTGGCGCTGTCACAGCAGATAAATGGTTGGGGTTGTTCTCTTGGTTAAGTTTTAGTTCTCTTTGTTTGGTACTCTCCAGAACCTTCTTTTTGGAATAGAGCACCTCATGTTTGAATCTCTGAGTTCTGAGTCCTAATTGTGTCTAGGTAGAAAGGTACAGACACAACAAAGTGGCGACGAGGATCGGATGAATCTGCGTTGTGGGAACTTTCTTGTTTTCGACTACAAAACACTCGGAACAGAGATTGCAGCATCACATTGACGTTACGGGTGCAGTGAGTAAACAGAAATTAAAATTTGAAACGTGAGATGGCTACTATATTAGGAAACATCGGTGATTTTGATGAAAATGTGGAGCAATGGAGCGCTTATATGGAACGTTTTGACTATTTTGTTTTGGCAAATGCGATGGCAAACGAAAAGGTTGTGCCTACCTTTTTGAGTATAATGGGGGCAAAAACATTCAATTTACTTCGCAGCCTTGTACAGCCAGATAAGCCAGGAACTAAAACATATAAACAACTAGTGGAAATTCTTGGAGCATATTTTTCACCAAAACCTCTGGTTATTGCTGAGAGATTTAGATTTCACAAACGGAATCAAGAGGAGGGGGGAATCAGTGACGATGTTTATTGCTGCTTTAAAAGGTTGTCAGAACACTGCGACTTCAAGGGGGTGCTGAATGACACCATTAGAGACAGACTTGTGTGTGGTCTGCTAAGTGCAGCCACACAGAAGCGCCTTCTTACAGAGGACAACCTTACTCCTGAAAAGGCCATTGAAGTTAGTGTCTCCATGGAGATGGCGGAAAAGGAGGCTCACCAGTTGAGTTCAACAGGGAGAGTTCACAAGGTGTCGTCTGAGCCTAAAGGTGCACGGAACGGCACATGTTACCGTTGTGGGAAAATGGGCCATCATGCTAATGACTGCTGGTGTGCGGAGCTGGAATGCCAAAATTGTGGCTGTGGAGGTGAAAAAGAACAGACAGAGCTGGGAAGCATGAAAGCAAAATGTCTGTATTTGGACAAGAGAAGAAAAAGAGTGTTCATTCAGTGCAGTCTGATGGAACAAGCAAAACAGAGGGGAGCGACACCTCTGAGGAGGAAGAGGTGCACATACTGATGGTTGCAGGTGATTCAAATGGCTACTGGGTGTCACCACTGGTGGAGGGACAATCAGTGCGGATGGAGGTGGACACAGGCACGGCTGTGTCCCTTGTTTCAGACACTGTCTACAACAAAATGCTGAAGCATCTTACCCTTCAGCCAACAAACATTGTGCTAAAGACATATACTGGCGAACCTGTGGCCATGAGAGGCGCCATTGAGGTGACAGTTAAATTGAACAGACAGACTGCGAAACTGCCACTATATGTGGTAAAGGGAAATTAGCCATCTCTACTGGGACGTGCGTGGCTAGAGAAAATCACGCTGGACTGGCCTGCAGTCCGCATGATGTCAAAAGGGGAGTCAGGTCTGACTGCAGTTTTAAACAAACCTGCAGAACTCTTCAATGGTGAACTTGGGAGCATGAAAAAGATCAGCGTGAGACTGGACATTAAACCTGACAGCAAGCCGAAGTTTCACAAAGCCCGAACTGTACCCTATGCAATTAGGCCAAAAGTTGAGGCTAACTTGGAGGCCTTAGTCGAGAATGGAGTCCTGGAGCCTGTGAGCGTGAGCAAATGGGCCACACCCATTGTTCCTGTCCTGAAAAAGGATGGATCTGTTCGAATCTGCGGGGATTTTAAAGTGATTATTAACCCGGTGCTGTCTGCGGAACAGTACCCTCTTCCCCTCATTGGTGATCTTTTTACGGGCCTGGGCGGAGGGCAAAAGTTCAGCAAAATAGACTTATGCCAGGCTTATCTACAAATGCATGTCGATGACAAATCAAAAGAACTGCTGACAATTGTGACACACAAGGGGCTATACAGGTACTGCTGCCTTCCGTTTGGAATTACGTCGGCCCCTGCTCTATTCCAAAGGGCAATGGATCAGATTTTGAGTGGACTGCCAGGAGTCCAGTGCTACCTGGACGACATCCTTGTCACTGGGACAAATGAGGAGGATCATCTTCTGAACTTGGATGCGACACTACAGCGACTGAAAGAGTAAGGACTCAGAGTTCGTAAGGACAAATGTGAATTCTTTCAGTCTTCAGTTGAGTACCTGGGGCATGTGATTGACACTACTGGCCTGCATAAGGCGCCGTCAAAGGACAAGGCGATCGTGGAGGCCCCAGCACCCAAGAATGTGAGCCAGTTACGTTCATTTCTGGGGCTACTTAGCTACTATGGGAAGTTTATTCCAGACTTAGCAACATTGCTGAAGCTGTTACATCAGTTGCTATGTCAAGGCAAAACATGGAAATGGACTGAACTGTGCAACGAAGCTTTTGCCCAAGCAAAGAAAGCATAGCTGAAGTCGGAGGTCCTGACACACTTCGACCCAAAGCTACCCATGCAGCTAGCATGTGATGCACATTCTCCCCGTGTTTGCGTGGGTTTTCTCCGGGTGCTCCGGTTTCCTCCCACAATCCAAAGATGTGCGGGTTAGGTTGATTGGCTATGATAAATTGACCCTTAGTGTTAAGGGGATTAAATACGTGGGGTTACGGGGATAGGGTGGGATATGTGTTGGTGTAGGGGTTACGGGGATCGGGTGGGATATGTGTCAGTGCAGGCTCGATGGGCCGAAATGGCCTCTATCTGCACTGTGGGGTTTCTGTGATTTCTGTGATTTCTGTGTGGGAGCAGTCATATCCCACATCATGCCTTCTGGGGAAGAGAAACCTATCGCCTTCGCATCACACACCTTGAACAAGGCCGAGAGTAACTATGCGCAGATTGAGCGCGAGGCCTTGGGAATCGTTTTTGGAATTCAAAAATTTCATCAGTACCTGTTTGGGAGAAGGTTCACACTCCTGACGGACCACCGTCCATTGACTTCAATCTTCGGGCCCCACACCGGAATTCCGTCTCTTGCTGCAAGCAGGATGCAAAGGTGGGCTTTACTGTTGTCAGGACACACATACGACATCAAATATCGCAAATCAAACTTGCACGGCAACGCAGACGGTCTCTCGAGGCTGCCCTTGCCTGTTACTTCCCCAGAGCCTCATCAGATAGACATCTTCTACTTTAGACAAGTGGAGGGAGCACCTGTCACTGCAGTTCAGGTGCAAAGGTACACCCGCAATGATCCAGTCCTGTCTGAGATAATGGACAATGTCATTCGAGGGAGAGCTATAAGAGATTCTCCTAGTTTGAAACCTTACGTTTCAAAAAGAAATGAGCTCTCCGACCAGGCAGGTTGTCTTCTTTGGGGACGCCGTGTCATCATTCCGCCACCTCTGAGGGAACCAATACTGCAACAACTTCATACAGGCCACAGTGGGACGGTTCGGATGAAGGAAATGGCAAGAAGCTACTTCTGGTGGCCAGGTCTCGATGGAAATATTGAGGAGAAAGCCAAAACATGTTCCCCATGTCAAAGGGTCGGGAATGTTCCACAGCTGGCAACCCTACACCCCTGGGATTGGCCTGAAGAAGTGTGGCAGCGAGTACATGTGGACTTCGCCGGTCTTTTCGAAGAGAAGATGTTTATGGTGGTTATGGACGCTCATAGCAAGTGGCCAGAGGTCGCTGTGATGAGGTCTACCATGGCAGAGAAAACAATTGAGAAACTTGGTGAGATGTTCAGCCGTTATGGCTCACCGGAACAACTCGTAAGTGACAATGGTCCACAATTTGTATCACAGGAGTTTGCAACCTTCCTGCATGTGAATGGTGTCCAACACATCAGGTCTGCGCCCTATCATCCCTCTACTAACGGCCTGGCAGAAAGGTTCGTGCAAACTTTGAAGCACGCCTTGAAGGCATCGCAAGGTCAGGGCTCAATCCACCAATGTCTGAACAGCTTCCTGTTGTCCTGCAGGAACGAGCCGCATGCCACAAACAAAACTTCTCCCGCTTCGCTCATGATGAAGAGGCAGTTGCGGACATGTTTTGACTTACTCAAACCTCCAAGGGCAGAGCAGGTTGTCCATCGTCAACAACAAGCTCAAGTGGAAAAGAGAGAGAAAAGAGCCAAGGAGAGACGGTTTCATCCTGGAGAGCACGTCCTAGCTCGAAACTACAACACTGGACCGAAATGGGTTCCTGCTACGGTGATCGCGCAGACGGGCCCTGTGTCTTACACGGTTGAGACTGCTGAGCATGTCGTCTGGAGAAGACACACAGATCAACTGTTGCTAGGAGCAGAGACAGCCACAGAGGCTCCAATGGCTGGTTGGCCTGAACTGTTTACAGGTGATACCGCAAACCAGCATCCTTTGCCACAGTGCTCTTCTCCAACACAGGAAGTCAAAGAGACTGTTCCACCTGTGCAAACTCCTGACTTTCAACTGACACAGGCACCTTCTCTATCTAGGCCTGTGTGAATGCCTACTGCTGTGGAAGCCAGCGATGACCGCCAGTATCCTATCAGAGAGCGGCGGCCTCCAAGACGCTTGTATCTGTAGGCTTAGTGTCTTACCCACAAGACTGGGGCAGAATAAACCCCAGGGTAAAGTCAGGGTTTGAGGCAGTCTACCTCTACCCTTGGTTAGTTGAGTGCATTGAAAGTAACTTACCTGTTGAGGAATAATGTGGACCTTTCATTTAAGAGGGGAGGAATATGTTATGTATTGTGTGTTCTCCTCCCACCTGCGGTGGCGCTGTCACAGCAGATAAATGGTTGGGGTTGTTCTCTTGGTTAAGTTTTAGTTCTCTTTGTTCGGTACTCTCCAGAACCTTCTTTTTGGAATAAAACACCTCATGTTTGAATCTCTGAGTTCTGAGTCCTAATTGTGCCTAGGTAGAAAGGTACAGACACAACAGAAATGACGTAATAAAACTCACTACGCACTTGGTTCGAGTATAAAGCAAGGCTTTAATCAACTTGTTTCAAAACATGGAGGTCTAGTTATCTTTCACTAGTTCCTATTTACGCAATGCCCTGGGCAAGCTGGGCCCACGCCCGAGTATTTATACTCCTTGGACGGCGCCACCAGCTGGCCATCCAGTGTTATTTCATGAGTCTTTCTTCATGGATCATAAGATTCATAACAGGAAACACAGCAGCCAATTTTGCGCACAGCAAGCTCCCACAAACAGCAATGAGATAATGGCCAGATAATCTGTTTTAGTGATGTTATCTGACAGATAAATATTGGCCAGGGCACTAATCAACGAGAGCTACCTCATCTCATTTCCCTGCCACTCCCTCCTACCCTTTTATATTCTTCCTTTTTCAGGTACTTCTCCAATACCCTTTGAAATGATGTTACAGCCTCTGCCTCAAAAGCAAAGCGTTCCAAGCTCCAGTAACTCATTGTGTATGGAAAAAGAAAGCTTCTAACTACAGGGAACGGTGTGTTAATTTGACTTGGATCTGTCTACAGCTGTCCCGACTTAACCTGGATTGCAGGAATCATGCACACAGCTTCTGAACTTGCCTTGCCAGCGCGGTGGCCTTGCGTCCTTTGTTCTGAAGTGCTGGGAACAGTCTAAACACTGTCTGTTTGGGCAACAGGAGTTTTGGCTTTTATTGGATCCTGTAGAGTAGATTTAATGAGAGGACTTCTAGAGCCGTTTCCCTCTCCGCCACTTCACCCCGTCAGAAACATTATCACTTTCTCCTCTCTTCCCCATTTTTACAGGCGCCCATCCAATTCTTACCTCATGACCATTCACTTGGAAGGCCCCCTCACAGCGACATCAGGCTGCACCAAACCCAAACATTATCAGAGCAGAAGCTACGACTGGACTGCTTCCAGCTGACACAGTAGAGGCAGTCTTATAGATTAGGGCTGAATTGAAATGCCATCTGCTCCTCTTGCCCTCGTGTAGGCCGGTTGTTAGATTTACAGGCACTTTAAATTTGGCCGGGCGGCATCTGATTTTTTCGGGCGCTAACCGGCCTGCTAAGGCCCCCAGTATATTGAGCAGCAAGCGCTCGGTCGTTCCCAGCTGGAAATGCGCCACTCGCCATATTGGAAAAGGAAAAAATATTGATGTTCCAGTGCCCACACCTGAAACAGACATTAGGCCCTTTGCATATCTGAATAAGGAGCATGTTTGAGGCCCCCGCTGCATGGTTTGCCCGGCTACACTCAGTAAAACCAGACCGTGTGACCTATATGGCAAGTTTTTGGAATGTCCTTACCTCAATGTGGAGCCGGGAGGAGGAGTGACCCTCCTGACCCCACATTTAAAGAATGCTGGCCACTATTGCCCTTCCCCCGATTGAAAGTGCTTCCCCCGCCCCTCCCCGCCCACCGGTCCCCCTCCACCCCGTCCTACGATTACCCTCCCTGTCCTCCGATCCCCCTCCACGACCTCCGATCCCCCTCCTCCCCTCTTCTGATCCCCCTCCCCAGCCTTCATTCCCCCTCCCCAGTCTCCGATCCCGCTTCCCCTCCTCCAATCCCCCTCCCCAGTCTCCGATCCTCCTCCCCGACCTCCGATCCCTCTCCCCGACCACCGATCCCCCTCCTTCTCGGCCCAGCCTCCGACCCCCCTCCCCGACCTCCGATCCCCCTCCCCGACCACCGCTCCCCCTCCCCGACCTCCGATCCCCCTCGTTCTCGGCCCAGCCTCCGACCCCCCTCCTCAGCCTCCAATCCCCCTCCCCGACCTCCGATCCCCCTCCCCAGTGTCTGATCCCCTCCCCCTCCTCCGATCCCCCTCCCCAGTCTCCGATCCCCCTCCCCGACCTCCGATCCCCCTCCCCAGTGTCTGATCCCCCTCCCCCTCCTCCGATCCCCCTCCCCAGCCTCCGATCCCCCTCCCCAGTCTCCGATCCCCCTCCCCGACCTCCGATCCCCCTCCCCAGTGTCTGATCCCCCTCCCCCTCCTCCGATCCCCCTCCCCAGCCTCTGATCCCCCTCCCCCTCCTCCGATCCCCCTCCCCAGCCTCCGATCCCCCTCCCCAGCCGCCGATCCCCCTCCCCCTCCTCCGATCCCCCTCCCCAGCCTCCGATCCCCCTCCCCCTCCTCCGATCCCCCTCCCCAGCCTCCGATCCCCCTCCCCAGCCTCCGATCCCCCTCCCCCTCCTCCGATCCCCCTCCCCAGCCTCCGATCCCCCTCCCCCTCCTCCGATCCCCCTCCCCAGCCTCCGATCCCCCTCCCCAGCCTCCGATCCCCCTCCCCCTCCTCCGATCCCCCTCCCCCTCCTCCGATCCCCCTCCCCAGTGTCTGATCCCCCTCCCCAGCCTCCGATCCCCCTCCCCAGCCTCCGATCCCCCTCCCCCTCCTCCGATCCCCCTCCCCAGCCTCCGATCCCCCTCCCCCTCCTCCGATCCCCCTCCCCAGCCTCCGATCCCCCTCCCCAGCCTCCGATCCCCCTCCCCCTCCTCCGATCCCCCTCCCCCTCCTCCGATCCCCCTCCCCCTCCTCCGATCCCCCTCCCCAGCCTCCGATCCCCCTCCCCAGCCTCCGATCCCCCTCCCCAGCCTCCGATCCCCCTCCCCCTCCTCCGATCCCCCTCCCCAGCCTCCGATCCCCCTCCCCCTCCTCCGATCCCCCTCCCCAGCCTCCGATCTAGCAATTATTATCATAAAAGGGAAATTTGACATTCCACGAGTATGACGTGAGTTTTTTAGGACTAGAACGGTTGCTCAGCAGTCACTAGTCGGTTAAAACCCCAGTTACACCGATTCCAACAGGGCTTAGCTTTTTAAAGTGGAAAAGGGGAAGTGTGTGTCAGGTCAAGTGATTTCACTGATTGCTGGCTATGGGGAGTTTCACAGCGCAGCCTTTGGCGGAGCAGGGAGTGAATGACCGCAACTTCAGGATTTCTGCGTTTATCTGCGCATGCGCTACATCCTGAGGTTACCGTCCGTTTCAGAGAGGTAATGACGGCGAACGCTGACAGTTTCGGAATCATTACCACCGCAACATCCGGGCTTATGTAACTATGTAAAAGAGGAGAAGCTGTGGAGAAGGTTCTGAACAACGAGTGCCAGGTTCCACCAGTGGACCTTTGTCTCCATCTCATGGACAGAGAACAAGCTGCAGGAAGAAGGGTGAGAAATTCACAGCAGCGATGTTAATTAATCCCAGGAAGTGACGAGCCAGCCCGAATGAGAGAAATCACAGGAAAATTGCCTCTTCCACAAGGAACTGACTCATCCACACTTCTCAATGTGTTGAAATTTTATTTTTCAACTGCAGTGAAGCCTGGCCAGTAAAAGCACCCATCTGGTCTGTGCAGAGACAGTTGTCGGGAGCAAGAGACCACTTCGATAAACATAAGAACATAAGAAGTAGGAGCAGGAGTAGGCCATACGGCCCCTCGGGCCTGCTCCGCCATTCAATAAGATCATGGCTGATCCGAACCTAGACTCACGTCCACTTCCCTGCCCTCTCCCCGTAACCCCTAATTCCCTTATCAGCTAGGAAACTATCTCCGTTTTAAATTTATTTAGTGTCGCAGCTTCCACAGCTCTTTGAGGTAGCAAATTCCATAGATTTACTACCCTCTGAGTGAAGAAGTTTCTCCTCATCTCAGTTTTGAAAGGGCAGCCCCTTATTCTAAGATTATGCCCTCTAGTTCTAGTCTCACCCATCAGTGGAAACATCCTCACCGCATCCACCCGATCAAGCCCCCTCACAATCTTATATGTTTCAATAAGATCGCCTCTCATTCTTCTGAATTCCAATGAGTAGAGGCCCAACCTGTAAAGTCTGTGGGTTGTGCAGTTAATTATGACACAGACTTCAGGAGTAACATACAACAGGACTTTACTATTCGAAGGTCAGGGCGAATCTGCCCTATAAATCATGCCACAGCACTTATATACCGGTGTGGTCACCGTCGGTATTACCGTATACAGAAGCCAAACAAGTAGTGCCACACCTAAAATAGTTCTCTTAAAGGTGAACGGTTACATACAATAGTCTCTTAAAGGTAGACGGTTACATACACTACACAACCTACTCAACCTTTCCTCATAAGTCAACCCCCTCATCTCCGGAATCAACCGAGTGAACCTTCTCTGAACTGCCTCGAGAGCAAGTATACCATTTCTTAAATATGGAAACCAAAACTGTACGCAGTATTCCAGGTGTGGCCTCACCAGTACCCTGTATAACTGCAGCAAGACTTCCCTGCTTTTATACTCCAGCCCCCTTGCAACATTGGCCTTCCTGATCACCTGCTGTACCTGCATACTAACCTTCTGTGTTTCATGCACCAGGACCCCCAGATCCCTTTGTACTGTAGCACTTTGCAGTTTCTTTCCATTTAGATAATAACTTGCTCTTTGATTTTTTCTGCCAAAGTGCATAACCTTACACTTTCCAACATTATATTCCATCTGCCAAATTTCTGCCCACTCACTTAGCCTGTCTATGTCCTTTTGCAGGTTTTTTATGTCCTCCTCACTTACTGCTTTCCCTCCCATCTTTGTATCATCAGCAAACTTGGATACGTTGCACTTGGTCCCTTCCTCCAAATAAACTTTGGAGGAAAGATGCAGAAGGATTGTGTGCAGTGAGGCCCAGGGACTGCACTGTTTCAACAACAACAAGGGGCTGGATTTTCTCAATGGGGAGCGTTTGGAGGCGGGACTCCCACTTGTCAGGTTTTAGTCCCGCCTCCATCGACTTGTGGCCAACCCACGCTATTTTCTTTTGATTCACCTTGTTAAGCCCGCCCAGTGGGCCTAGCAGGCCAATTAAGGGAAAGCCGGTTACTGGTGACGTCAGTGAGTGACGTTTCATCTGTCAAGAGCTTTTGACAGATGAATTGTCATCGTTTGACGGCTCTGTGAAGCTGTCAAACACTGACAATCTGTCTTCTAAGTTGAGTCTTTGCTCAAGACTCAGTTAGAAAACCTTCCTGAGCAGAAGGCTGATGCATTTGAGAATGAGGCGGCCATTCTGCTTTCTCTGCCGGTGAGCTGAGGGACTCCCGAGACCTGAAGGGATGAAGCCTGCAGGAAGAAGCAAAGGTAAGTAAAGCTTTTAAAACACTCAACGCTCACCTCACACACTTACCTCTGTGCACATGCACCCATCACTCACCTGCACACCAGACGTCTCGGCCCCTCCGACCCCTGCAGACCCACGGCTCGCCTCGCTGACCCTGGCGAGGTTCGGAGCCATCGGGAAGCCCACACTTTAGGGCTCAAAATAGGGATTAGCAAAAAAACTGCCCGTTAACTACCTGTTAACAGGCACTAATCCCCTTCCCGCCTCGAGGAGGCAGCTCCCAGCACGGGTCGGGTACCCGCCTCCTGGGAAGATGGCACTGGGGCGGGATGGGGCGGGATGGGTACCCGCCCCCAGATTCTGCCATTTTCCCGGCAGTCCCGCCTCCATACCCGCCTCCCCGGGGCTGGCAAAATCACCCCCAATATCTCGCATTTATATAGCGCCTTTAACAGGAGCGATATCAAACAAAATTTGACACCAAGCCACATAAGGAGATATTAGGACAGGTCAAAGAGGTAGCTTTTAAGGAGCGTCTTAAAGGAGGAGAGAGAGAGGCGGAGAGGTTTAGAGAGAGAATTCCAGAGCTTAGGGCCTTGGCAGCTGAAGGCACGGCCGGCAATTAGGGATGTGCAAGAGGCCAGGATTGGAGGAACGCAGAGACCTCAGAGGGTTGTAGGGCTGGAGGAGATTACAGAGGGGCGAGGCCATGGAGGAATTTGAAAACAAGGATGAGAATTTTAAAACCGAGGCATTGCCAGACCAGGAGCTAATGCAGGTCAGTGAGCACAGGGGTGATGGGTGAACGGGACTTGGTACAAGTTAGGATACGGGCAGCAGAGTTTTGGATGAACTCAAGTTAAGGGAGGCTGCAAGGTGGGAGGCCGGCTTCTATTGTGAAACTTGGGTAAAGGGTTTGGGGGGAGAATTGGCTCGCGCTTTTGGGGCGATACCTTGGTCGGGGCGCTACTTTTAGCGTTCCGAAAAAGTTAGCGCTCCGCGCCCGAAATTCAATGGTAGCACCCCAAGTCGCTCTTGGGGCGCTCCCAGTGAATATCGCAGCACTACGTAGCGCCGCGGTACTGAAGGCCTTCCTCCCCTGATTGAAGGCCTTGCTGGCCCACCAGGGAGCGGGGTGCAGGTAAAAAGAGCTCGGCACTCACGAGGAGTGCCAGGCTGACGGATCACGGCCGTCACCCTGCAGCAGGAGGCCAGAGGAGGCTGGCAGGTGGCCCAATAAAAAATGGCCGCCCGGCACCTGCCCTTTAATTATCGCCACCCCAGCTGCAAAAGCGCCCCCCCCGACCCTGTCGGACATAGCGTCCGGCGGTAGGTCAGGGGGCGCGAGCCATGTTTGTGGCCTGGGCGCGAGCGAGGTGCTGCGCACAGCGATGACATCATCGCCGGAGCCACAGCACTGCGGGGCGATACCGCCGCCGCTAACTTCCCGCTGAATTTCGTGGGCGGCGTTAGCAACGCCGTGCCCGGGCGCTAGTTGCTTTGCCTTGGGGTGCTAACGGGAGGTGCAAAGCAACCAACTTTACCCCCTTTGTTCTTAGCAAGTGCTCAGCCCGGCTCACCCACATTCAATCACTAACCAGACCAATCCCAACGACCACACTCTTATGAATTGATCCAAATAGAACAAATTTAGCCACAGTTGGTACAAGCCAGGATAACCCCCATTATTAACACTGATAAACAAGTAGTACTGGTGTATCTAGACTTATCACAGTTCTGTCGACAATGGAGTGTGTTACTCCTGCTAAACCGATTCTGTGTGTTCAAGTTCTCAAAAATACCACAGTGCTGAGGCTTGGGGAGGATTTTAACTCAGAGGCGGTGAGGGAGCGGCGGAGCTGGATTGTGGTTGGGAAACCTGGGAGAACGGGTTTCCCTCAGGCCCTGTCAACTTTAACGGCAGGGCCTGATTAACATTTTTTTTCTCTGTTCCCTGACCGCTGCCAGCCAGATTGAGAGGCTGGCTGGCTGGCTGTCGGGCGGGTAGGCCTGAGACACTCGGCCACAGCCAGGGAGCAGAGAGGAGGGAGGAGATCCGAAGCTTCGTGGGGATGGGGGGGTCGGAGGCCGGGGGGAATGGGGGGATGGGGGGAGCAGAGGCCGGCAGTGGGAGATCGGAAGCCTCGTTGGGGAGGTTGGAGGCCTCGTGGGTGAGGTCGGGGAGATAGGAAGGGTCTGGGGAAAGGGGTTGTCCGCTCGCAGGGGGTTGGCGAGGTAGGTACACCTTCCTTTAGCTGCCAGGTTTCCCGAGGCCCAGGAAACCCGGCTGCCCAGAGATCAATTTGAAATTGTGCTTCCAAATGAGGCACGCAGCCTCTTTATAAAATTTAACACGCCGCCTGGGAGCGAGTTTGCCGCCCGCGCCCGTTAAAATGATGCTTCAAAATGACCGGAAGCGGGCGAGTTGCAGGTGGGTTGGGATTCAGATTTCTGACGTTTAACCTCCCACCGGACCCCAACCACCTGTTTTTTGGGGTTCATATTCCTCCCAAGGTGACTCCACATTTTTTTTGCATCAATTAAATTTGCAATATGCACTTTTTTTTTAGATCTTTGTGTTTATAATGTGTGGCTTTGCTTGTGACCATTCAATGAAACTGATTGTAACTGCAACACAGTGACCGTCCAGAGCTGGCAAGTGCGGAACTCGTCAAGAGAGAAGATTGACCAGCGCGAGTGTCACTGAGGAGACTCACTGATAGACAGTCCAAAGGAAGTGTCACTGAGGAGACTCACTGATGGACAGTCCAAAGGAAGTGTCACTGAGGAGACTCACTGATGGACTGTCCAAAGGGACGGTCACTGAGGAGACTCACTGATGGACAGTTCAAAGGGACAGTCACTGAGGAGACTCACTGATGGACTGTCCAAAGGGACGGTCACTGAGGAGACTCACTGATGGACAGTCCAAAGGAAGTGTCACTGAGGAGCCACACTGATGGACTGTCCAAAGGGACGGTCACTGAGGAGACTCACTGATGGCCTGTCCAAAGGGAGTGTCACTGAGGAGACTCACTGATGGACTGTCCAAAGGGACGGTCACTGAGGAGACTCACTGATGGACAGTCCAAAGGAAGTGTCACTGAGGAGCCACACTGATGGACTGTCCAAAGGAAGTGTCACTGAGGAGCCACACTGATGGACTGTCCAAAGGGACGGTCACTGAGGAGACTCACTGATGGACAGTCCAAAGGGATTGTCACTGAGGAGACTCACTGATGGACTGTCCAAAGGAAGTGTCACTGAGGAGACTCACTGATGGACTGTCCAAAGGGACGGTCACTGAGGAGACTCACTGATGGACTGTCCAAAGGGATTGTCACTGAGGAGACTCACTGATGGACTGTCCAAAGGGACGGTCACTGAGGAGACTCACTGATGGACTGTCCAAAGGAAGTGTCGCTGATGAGACTCACTGATGGACTGTCCAAAGGGACGGTCACTGAGGAGACCCACTGATGGACTGTCCAAAGGGAGTGTCACTGAGGAGACTCACTGATGGACTGTCCAAAGGGACGGTCACTGAGGAGACCCACTGATGGACTGTCCAAAGGGAGTGTCACTGAGGAGACTCACTGATGGACAGTCCAAAGGAAGTGTCACTGAGGAGACTCACTGATGGACTGGCCAAAGGGAGTGTCACTGAGGAGACTCACTGATGGACTGTCCAAAGGGAGTGTCACTGAGGAGACCCACTGATGGACTGTCCAAAGGGAGTGTCACTGAGGAGACTCACTGATGGACTGTCCAAAGGAAGTGTCACGGAGGAGACTCACTGATGGACTGTCCAAAGAGACTGTCACTGAGGAGACTCACTGATGGACTGTCGAAGGGAAGTGACACTGAGGAGACTCACTGATGGACAGTCCAAAGGGAGCATCACTGAGGAGACCCACTGATGGACAGTCCAAAGGGATTGTCACTGAGGAGACTCGCTGATGGACAGTCCAAAGGAAGTATCACTGAGTAGACTCACTGATGGACTGTCCAAAGGGAGTGTCACTGAGGAGACACACTGATGGACTGCCCAAAGGGACGGTCACTGAGGAGACCCACTGATGGACTGTCCAAAGGGAGTGTCACTGAGGAGACTCACTGATGGACTGTCCAAAGGAAGTGTCACTGAGGAGACTCACTGATGGACTGTCCAAAGGGATTGTCACTGAGGAGACTCACTGATGGACTGTCCAAAGGGACGGTCACTGAGGAGACCCACTGATGGACTGTCCAAAGGGAGTGTCACTGAGGAGACTCACTGATGGACTGTCCAAAGGAAGTGTCACTGAGGAGACTCACTGATGGACAGTCCAAAGGAAGTGTCACTGAGGAGACTCACTGATGGACTGGCCAAAGGGAGTGTCACTGAGGAGACTCACTGATGGACTGTCCAAAGGAAGTGTCACGGAGGAGACTCACTGATGGACTGTCCAAAGAGACTGTCACTGAGGAGACTCACTGATGGACTGTCGAAGGGAAGTGACACTGAGGAGACTCACTGATGGACAGTCCAAAGGGAGCATCACTGAGGAGACCCACTGATGGACAGTCCAAAGGGATTGTCACTGAGGAGACTCGCTGATGGACAGTCCAAAGGAAGTATCACTGAGTAGACTCACTGATGGACTGTCCAAAGGGAGTGTCACTGAGGAGACCCACTGATGGACTGTCCAAAGGAAGTGTCACTGAGGAGACTCACTGATGGACAGTCCAAAGGGAGTGTCACTGAGGAGACTCGCTGATGGACAATCCAAAGGAAGTATCACTGAGTAGACTCACTGATGGACTGTCCAAAGGAAGTGTCACAGAGGAGACTCGCTGATGGACAGTCCAAAGGAAGTATCACTGAGTAGACTCACTGATGGACTGTCCAAAGGGTGTGTCACTGAGGAGACCCACTGATGGACTGTCCAAAGGAAGTGTCACTGAGGAGACTCACTGATGGACAGTCCAAAGGAAGTGTCACTGAGGAGACTCACTGATGGACTGGCCAAAGGGAGTGTCACTGAGGAGACTCACTGATGGACAGTCCAAAGGATGTGTCACTGAGGAGACTCACTGATGGACAGTCCAAAGGATGTGTCACTGAGGAGACACACTGATGGAATGACCAAAGGGAGTGTGACTGAGGAGACTCACTGATGGACTGTCCAAAGGAAGTGTCACTGAGGAGACTCACTGATGGACTGTCCAAAGGAAGTGTCACAGAGGAGACTCGCTGATGGACAGTCCAAAGGAAGTATCACTGAGTAGACTCACTGATGGACTGTCCAAAGGGTGTGTCACTGAGGAGACCCACTGATGGACTGTCCAAAGGAAGTGTCACTGAGGAGACTCACTGATGGACTGGCCAAAGGGAGTGTCACTGAGGAGACTCACTGATGGACAGTCCAAAGGGAGTGTCACTGAGGAGACACACTGATGGAATGACCAAAGGGAGTGTCACTGAGGAGACTCACTGATGGACTGTCCAAAGGAAGTGTCACTGAGGAGACACACTGATGGAATGACCAAAGGGAGTGTCACTGAGGAGACTCACTGATGGACTGGCCAAAGGGAGTGTCACTGAGGAGACTCACTGATGGACTGTCCAAAGGAAGTGTCACTAAGGAGACTCACTGATGGATTGTCCAACGGAAGTGTCACTGAGGAGACTCACTGATGGACTGTCCAAAGGGAGTGTCACTGAGGAGACTCACTGATGGACTGTCCAAAGGAAGTGTCACTGAGGAGACTCACTGATGGACTGTCCAAAGAGACTGTCACTGAGGAGACTCACTGATGGACTGTCGAAGGGAAGTGACACTGAGGAGACTCACTGATGGACAGTCCAAAGGGAGCATCACTGAGGAGACCCACTGATGGACAGTCCAAAGGGATTGTCACTGAGGAGACTCGCTGATGGACAGTCCAAAGGAAGTATCACTGAGTAGACTCACTGATGGACTGTCCAAAGGGAGTGTCACTGAGGAGACCCACTGATGGACTGTCCAAAGGAAGTGTCACTGAGGAGACTCACTGATGGACAGTCCAAAGGGAGTGTCACTGAGGAGACTCGCTGATGGACAATCCAAAGGAAGTATCACTGAGTAGACTCACTGATGGACTGTCCAAAGGAAGTGTCACAGAGGAGACTCGCTGATGGACAGTCCAAAGGAAGTATCACTGAGTAGACTCACTGATGGACTGTCCAAAGGGTGTGTCACTGAGGAGACCCACTGATGGACTGTCCAAAGGAAGTGTCACTGAGGAGACTCACTGATGGACAGTCCAAAGGAAGTGTCACTGAGGAGACTCACTGATGGACTGGCCAAAGGGAGTGTCACTGAGGAGACTCACTGATGGACAGTCCAAAGGATGTGTCACTGAGGAGACACACTGATAGAATGACCAAAGGGAGTGTGACTGAGGAGACTCACTGATGGACTGTCCAAAGGAAGTGTCACTGAGGAGACTCACTGATGGACTGTCCAAAGGAAGTGTCACAGAGGAGACTCGCTGATGGACAGTCCAAAGGAAGTATCACTGAGTAGACTCACTGATGGACTGTCCAAAGGGTGTGTCACTGAGGAGACCCACTGATGGACTGTCCAAAGGAAGTGTCACTGAGGAGACTCACTGATGGAATGACCAAAGGGAGTGTCACTGAGGAGACTCACTGATGGACTGGCCAAAGGGAGTGTCACTGAGGAGACTCACTGATGGACTGTCCAAAGGAAGTGTCACTGAGGAGACTCACTGATGGATTGTCCAACGGAAGTGTCACTGAGGAGACTCACTGATGGACTGGCCAAAGGGAGTGTCACTGAGGAGACTCACTGATGGACTGTCCAAAGGAAGTGTCACTGAGGAGACTCACTGATGGACGTTCCAAAGAAAGTGTCGCTGAGGAGACTCACTGATGGACAGTCCAAAGGATGTGTCACTGAGGAGACACACTGATGGAATGACCAAAGGGATTGTCACTGAGGAGACTCACTGATGGACTGTCCAAATGGAGTGTCACTGAGGAGACTCACTGATGGACTGTCCAAAGGAAGTGTTACTGAGGAGACTCACTGATGGAGAGTCCAAAGGAAGTGTTGCTGAGGAGACTCACTGATGGACAGTCCAAAGGGAGTGTCACTGAGGAGACTCACTGATGGATTGTCCAAAGGAAGTGTCACCGAGGAGACTCACTGATGGATTGTCCAAAGGAAGTGTCACTGAGGAGACTCACTGATGGACTGTCCAAAGGAAGTGTCACAGAGGAGACTCACTGATGGACTGTCCAAAGGGATTGTCACTAAGGAGAATCACTGATGGACTGTCCAAAGGAAGTGTCACAGAGGAGACTCACTGATGGACTGTCCAAAGGGATTGTCACTAAGGAGACTCACTGATGGACTGTCCAAAGGAAGTGTCACTGAGGAGACTCACTGATGGACAGTCCAAAGGAAGTGTCACTGAGGAGACTCACTGATGGACAGTCCAAAGGAAGTGTCACTGAGGAGACTCACTGATGGACTGTCCAAAGGAAGTGTCACTGAGGAGACTCACTGAAGGACTGTCCAGAGGGAGTGTCACTGAGGAGACTCACTGATGGACAGTCCAAAGGAAGTGTCACTGAGGAGACTCACTGATGGACAGTCCAAAGGGAGTGTCACTGAGGAGACTCGCTGATGGACAGTCCAAAGGAAGTGTCACTGAGGAGACTCACTGATGGACAGTCCAAAGGAAGTGTCACTGAGGAGACTCACTGATGGACTGTCCAAAGGGAGTGTCACTGAGGAGACTTGCTGATGGACTGTCCAAAGGGAGTGCCACTGAGGAGACTCACTGATGGACTGTCCAAAGGGAGTGCCACTGAGGAGACTCACTGATGCGCTGTCCAAAGGAAGTGTCACTGAGGAGACTCACTGATCGACAGTCCAAAGGAAGTGTCACTGAGGAGACTCGCTGATGGACTGTCCAAAGGAAGTGTCACTGAGGAGACTCACTGATGGACTGTCCAAAGGAAGTGTCACTGAGGAGACTCACTGATGGACTGTCCAAAGGAAGTGTCACTGAGGAGACACACTGATGGATTGTCCAAAGGAAGTGTCACTGAGGAGACTCACTGATGGACTGTCCAAAGGAAGTGTCACTGAGGAGACACACTGATGGATTGTCCAAAGGAAGTGTCACTGAGGAGACTCACTGATGGATTGTCCAAAGGAAGTGTCACTGAGGAGACTCACTGATGGACTGTCCAAAGGAAGTGTCACTGAGGAGACTCACTGATGCGCTGTCCAAAGGAAGTGTCACTGAGGAGACTCGCTGATGGACTGTCCAAAGGAAGTGTCACTGTGGAGGCTCACTGATAGACTGTCCAAAGGAAGTGTCACTGAGGAGACTCACTGATGGACTGTCCAAAGGAAGTGTCATTGTTCAGGCTCATCGATGGATTGTCCAAGGGAAGTGTCACTGAGGAGACTCATTGATGGACAGTCCAAAGGAAGTGTCACTGAGGAGACTCACTGATGGACAGTCTAAAGGAGATTGTCACTGAGGAGACTCATCAATGGACTGTCCAAGGGAAGTGTCACTGAGGAGACTCACTGATGGACTTATTTTATGAGCTTGTTCATCTGATAATCTCACCCTTTAATTTCATCTTGTTTTCTGAAAGCGTGATCGGTCACTTCAACTGATGAAGCATCACCTTCAGTGAATGACAATTTTGGTGAAGTGCGGAGGAGGAATTATGGGATTCAGGACCTTGGGTAGGGATATTCTAGAAACTGGAAGAGGCCATTTGGAACACAAGGTTGTGTATTTTTATTGATTACAACATCATTTACCTCCCCTGTCACTATATCCCTCAATCATCTCGCCAAAAACGTTTTAGTTGTCTTGAAATCCATTAATACTCTTGGCTTTAGTGCTTTTCCCTAATAATTTAATCCATGCCTCGAGAGCACTCTGTGCAGGAAATAGGTCTGCCTGAATTCAACAGCTACGGTTAATTAACATTTTAAATGATTTTTTAATGCATTTAGTGCTCATTAAGTTCGGGTTGTTGGTGCTGGGGAACAGGATGCGTTTTTAAATTTCAGGCACCAAGTGCCAGCATTCCCAGAACAAGTACAGCACAGCTTCCTCTACTCTGCACCAACATTGAAGACAGAAAGACTTGCATTTATATAGCGCCATTCACAACCTCAGGACGTCCCAAAGTGCTTTACAGCTAATAAAGTGCTTCTTTTTTTCCCCCAAGTGTAATGTAGGAAATGCGGCAGCCAATTTGCATACAGTACGATCCCACAAACAGCAATGATGTAATTCACCAGTTTTTTAGTGATGTGGGTTGAGGGATAAATACTGGCCAGGATACTGGAGGATAACAGAGCCATGCAAATCAGGCCCTGCTGTGAAATTTGGCAGGCCTGCGGGAAACCCGTTCTCATAGAAACATAGAAGATAGGAGCAGGAGTAGGCCATTCGGCCCCTCGAGCCTGCTCCGCCATTCAATGCGATCGTGGCTGATCATCCAAACTCAGTACCCTGTCCCTGCTTTCTCCCCATATCCCTTGATCCCTTTAGCCTTAAGAAATATATCTAATTCCTTCTTGAATATATTTAATGAATTGGCCTCTACTGCCTTCTGTGGTAGAGAATTCCACAGGTTCACCACTCCCTGGGTGAAGAAATTCCTTCTCATCTCTGTCCTAAATGGCTTACCCCTTATCCTTAGGCTGTGACCCCTGGTTCTGGACTCCCCCGCCATCGGGAACATCCTTCCTGCATCTAGTCTGTCTAGTCCTGTTAGAATTTTATAAGTTTCAATGAGATCTCCTCTCATTCTTCTAAACTCCAGCGAGTACAAGCCCAATCGACCCAATCTCTCCTCATACATCATTCCTGCCATCCCAGGTATCAGTCTGGTGAATCTTCGCTGCACTCCCTCCATGGCAAGAACATCGTTCCTCAGATAAGGTGACCAAAACTGCACACAATACTCAAGGTGTGGTCTCACCAAGGCCCTGTACAACTGCAGCAACACATCCTTGTTCCTGTACTCAAACCCTCTCGCTACGAAGGCCAACATACCATTTGCCTTCTTAACCGCCTGCTGCACCTGCATGCTTACCTTCAGCGACTGGTGCACAAGGACGCCCAGGTCTCGTTGCACTTCCCCTTCTCCCAATCTATTGCCGTTCAGATAATGATCTGCCTTCCTGTTTTTGCCACCAAACCTCGCATTTATCCACATTATACAGCATCTGCCATGCATCTGCCCAATCACCCAACCTGTCCAAATCATACTCTTCTCCCGGGTTTCCCTACCGCTTCAGAGTCCCCCTCCCCACCACCCCCCGCATCCCCCCAGCTCCCAACCCACCTCCCTATTAAAATTCAGGCCAGTGCAACTGCTGGAGCACAGAAGGATTGGTGCACACTTCCGTGGCTCAGTGGGTAGGTGCACGGTGGCATAGTGGTTAGCACTGTTGCCTCACAGCGCCAGGGACCCGGGTTCGAATCCGGCCTCGGGTGACTGCCTGTGTGGAGTTTGTACATTCTCCCCGTGTTTGCGTGGGTTTCCTCCGGGTGCTCCGGTTTCCTCCCACAGTCCAAAGATGTGCGGGTTAGGTTGATTGGCTATGATAAATTGACCTTTAGTGTTAGGGGGATTAAATACGTGGGGTTACGGGGATAGGGTGGGATATGTGTTGGTGTAGGGGTTACGGGGATCGGGTGGGATATGTTTCGGTGCAGGCTCGATGGGCCGAAATGGCCTCTATCTGCACTGTGGGGTTTGTGATTCTTGTGATTGTGATTCACTCTCGCCTCTGAGTTTTGAAGGAGGTGGGCTCATGTCCCACTTCAGAGACTTGAGCATAAACGCTCGGCTGACACTCCAGTGCAAAATTCAGCGGGAGGTTAGTGGTGGCGGTAACCGGTAGCGCCCTGCGGCGCTGGCGATGACATCATTGGCGTGCGCAGCGCCCTGCTCACGCCCTGGCCACAATCTTCGGGAGCGCCCCTGACTTACCGCCAGACACTATGTCTGACGGGGTCATGGGGGCGTACCTGCGGCCGGGGAGGCGCAATTTAAAGGCGAGGTGCGGGGCGGCCATTTTTGTTGCTGGCCACCTGCTAGCACCTGCCTGCGCTCCCATCCCAGACCTCCTGAAACCCCCCCCCACCCCCCCACGGAGTGCTGGCTGCGGTCCAAGAGCCCAGCACTTCTTTTGAGTGCCAGGCTCTTTTGCCTGCACTCCCGATCCCCGGGGGGCCCAGCTGGGCCCCAGGTCGTGCTGCACAAGGCCCCTCCCCTTTAAGAAGGGGAGGAAGGCCTGCAATACCGCGGCGCGACGTGCCGCAGCGTGTGGTGCTGCAGCACATAACGCCGCAATATTGACTCACAGCGCCCCAAGAGGGATGCGGGGCGCTTCCAGTAGCACCCCACTTCCCTCTTGGGGCACAACCACTCAATTTCCGGCGCGGGGACGCTAATTTTTCCGGGGTGCTACTTTTAGCGCCCCGGCGAAGTTAGCGCCCCAGCTACTCAATTTTTAGCCCGAGGTGCCGTTCCTTGAGTTTACGTTGAGCTTCACTGGAACAGTGTAAGAGGCTGAGGACGGAGAGGTCAGAGTGGGAGTGGAGCGGAGAATTAAAGAGACAGGCGACCAGAAGCTCGGGATCACCCTTACGGACTGAACGGAGGTGTTCCGCAAAGCGGTCACCCAATCTGCGTTTGGTCTCCCCACTGTCTGTGGGAGCTTGCTGTGCACAAATTGGCTGCTGCGTTTTCTACATTACAACAGTGACTACACTCCAAAAGTAGCTCTTTGGCTGTAAAGCAGTTTGGGACAACCAGAAGTCGTGAAAGGCGCTATATTTCTACAGCGGTTTTATAATCTCTACAATAACAAATGTTGCTCTGTCGACAAAATTTCTAGTTGATTAATGTCTGTGTGGTTTTTTTCCGCTTTGTAATTGGTTATCTCATCATTCGCATTTCACAAAAGCAACCAATCGCATTCCACCAAAAGAAACTAGCTGAGTTTTCTGATTCACCAATCACGCTCTACAACAAATGAGATACGGCTTGAAGAAGGGACACAGTTGCCATTGCACTCTAACCTTACTTACCCGTGTGTCACGCTATAATGTCCCTCTCATTTCCAGGCTTCAACCGCACTGTTCGAGGCACTATATATTAAAACAATGCACATTTGTTCCAGCCATCAACATTAGAGGTAAAAAGCTGATCGAAACAAATCCACAAGCAACAACAGGAATATATTTATATAAAGGTCTCCTCACTTAAATGAATGACTCGGGTTGTTTTACAAGGGAAAGACACTAGGTTGGAAGTGACGGAATTTGGAAGGAGGGCAAAGACCAAAAAGGCAAAAAGGATCCATTAGTGTCTAAAATAGAAACAGAAAATGCTGGAAATGCACGGCAAGTTGACTTGCATCTGAACGAGAGAAAGATAGATTAACATTTCAGGTGTGGCCCTATATTAATCTGGGACGTAATGTTTAAGTTATCCACCAGATGCAGCCAAATATTAAGGGTTCACATTCACCAGTTTTTAAGGTAATGGGTCATGTATTCAATGTCCTGATACACCAGTTTATACGGTAATGTGGCATTGCATTATGGGTATGACTCAGAGGTGAATCCTCCATCTTGCCATCGTGCAGTAAGAATTGTGTGTTTTGCTTGCAGCCTGTAAGAGATGTTTCACTGCTACACCGTGTAATAAACAGTTGGGTTTTGTTCCTAATATCTCGCTTCTCTCAGTTTCTGACCTTACCACTCGGATATCACATATTGGCGATGAGGATCAACAGATCACATCTTGACGAAGAAATAAAAAGAAAAGGAACACTGAATAACGGATCATGGCTGCTACGGTAGGAAAGATCTCTGCTTTTGATGTTCAGACGCAGACCTGGGATGAGTACTGCGAGTTGCTGATGCATTTCTTTGAAGCAAATGATATAAATGATGTCGGAAAAAGGAGAGCTATTTTGCTCACTTCCGTGGGAAGTTAGACGTATAGTTTAATGACAAACTTATGCAGTCCTGAAAAGCCTGGAGACAGATCATTTGCTAACTTAGTGGCCTTGCTGAAGGACCATTTCAATCCCAGACCGAGTGAGATTGTACAGCGTTTCAAATTTAATTCACGGAACAGAAAACCGGGAGAGACTGTATTGGATTATGTAGCGGTGTTGAGGAAATTGGCACACGATTGCAATTACGGCAGCAACCTGAAAGACATGCTGAGAGATAGGCTAGTTTGCGGGATAATGGATGATCGAATGCAGCGGAGATTATTGTCCGAGACTGGGCTTACATATGAGAAAGCGTTGGAACTGGCTCAAGCCATAGAGACAGCGAACCGAGATGTAAAAGAAATACAAGGTTCAGACTGGGCTACTAAAAAGCAAGTTGGAGGTCAGGTTGTTGTGCACAAGTTAAACATGCGTCAGAAACCACAACGTGAGCATGTAAAGGCATGTTATAGATGCAATGGCGATCACCTGGCGAGGGAATGCAGGTTTCTGGAGGAAAAGTGCCACAAGTGTGGGAAAAAAGGACACATAAAATGTGCATGCAGGGCAAAAGCAACCGTGGAGGAATACAAACCAAAAGGGGGAGGAAAGCAAAACCTAGGAAGAGAAGTGAAAAAACAGGGAGCACATCACATCAGCGGAGAAGCTGAGAAAGAAGACGACATGTTCATAATGCATAGTATGGTAGGGAACATTCCAAAAGTGGATCCTCTCACTTTGCAACTGACAGTAAATGACTCTAAGGTCAACTTTGAACTGGATACAAGATGCGGCATAACCATTATGAACAGGGAGGCGTACTCAAAATTGTGGAACCGTGCAAAAGTTCCAGAGTTAAAGTCTTGCTCTATGCAGCTTAAAACATATACCGGTGAACGAGTGGCGACATTGGGTACAGCTACTGTAACTGTGCAACACAGGGACACCGTGGAACAGCTACCTGTAGTTGTAGTATCAGGTTCCGGACCAAACCTGTTAGGTCGGGGCTGGATACAAGAACTTAAATTAGATTGGGGAGCAATAAATCAAATAGAGGGAGGCAAACAGTTGTCTTTGCAAGAAGTGTTGATTGAACATGAGAACGTGTTCAAGGAAGAACTTGGCACATTTAATGGCCCCCCAGCTAAGATTTATGTAGACAAGGAGGCACTGCCAAGGTTTTTTAAACAACGACCTGTGCCGTATGCCATGAAACTGAAGGTAGAGGCTGAGCTTGACCGTCTTTTGAGAGAGAACATTCTGGAACCCGTGAAATGTTCAGAATGGGCAGCTCCCATTGTACCTGTTTTAAAACCAGACAATTCGGTAAGACTCTGTGGAGATTATAAATTGACAGTAAATAGGGTGTCTAAACTAGAACAGTATCCTATTCCCAAAACAGAGGATCTCTTTGCAAACCTGGCTGGAGGGAAGAAATTCACGAAGCTGGATATGAGTCATGCATACTTGCAGATTACACTCGATGAGGAATCCAAGAAGTATGTAACCATAAATACACACAAGGGTTTGTTTACCTATAACCGCTTACCATTCAGTGTCTCATCTAGTCCAGCTATTTTCCAGAGGACTATTGAGGGTGTACTGCAAGGGATCCCACATGTTTCAATCTATCTGGATGACATTCTGTTGACGGGAAAAACCGACCAGGAGCATCTGAGCACTCTGAGAGAGGTACTACAAAGATTGGATAAGGCTGGGTTACGGCTCAAGAGGAGTAAGTACACTTTCCTGGGGAATGAGGACGTGTTCCTGGGACACAGAGTGGACACCACCGGGCTCCATCCAATCAAGGAGAAGGTACAAGCACTGCAGGAGGCCCCAGCTCCTACCAATGGGACGGAGTTAAAAGCTTACCTGGGACTGCTAAACTATTATAACAGGTTTTTACCAAATTTGTCAACAGTGTTAGCACCTCTTCACAAATGTCTGTGCAAGGAGACACAGTGGCAGTGGGAAGAGGAACTGAGGGTTTCATTTGAACAGTCCAAGAAAGTGATGCTGTCCTCGGATGTGCTGGTTCACTACAATGCAGAGAAAGAAATCATTCTCTCTTGTGATGTGTAAGGGGTTTTGTTGTGTATGTACCTTTAAGGGAATAACTGGTCTCAGACTGCAGTACCGGCAGTGACCACCCCTGTATAAAAGGCGCTAGCAATCTTCTGTGGTTTCAGTTTCCCGATTGACTCCATTCAGTAAAGACTTGTTTTGTTCAACTCCTGCTGTCCGTGTCTCAATCATACACGGACATAATATTGGCAACGAGCAGATACGAACTTACCTACAGTCTGCACCACCTCCTGGGATCCATTCCTGAAGCGAAGTGAGCAGAGGTCGAGGCCAGAAGGAAGAAAGAAGCAGTAGAAACGGGCGTCGACCGTGGGCATCCGCCCCTGAGTCAGCGGAGTTGAAGATTGCTGGAGAAGCTGTCGAGAGCGGGGCCTGGTTCCTGCCGACGGTGCTTCAGCTAATCGGGCTGGTGGCAGGTAGTACACTGATCCTTCCTGGGCTGCGGCGGTCGCGAACTCGAGCGGGTGGCTTGCAACGGGGCCGAGCAGCGTTGTCGGGAAGAGGAGAGAGAGAGAGGGTGGAGCTACGAAGCCGGGCAGTGTACGGACCCGAGAAGAGGGAGGCTAGAGTCCCACAGGGTTGTTCCGCGATGGGAAAATAATAAAAAAAAGAAATATTAAACGCGCAGGGAACCGCGAGGAGCTGCAGGCTACAACGGAAACAGCGGAAAGCAGCGCTAGCAACAGCGGGGAAGAAGGCAAAGCGCGGGAGGCGCCATCTTAATCAGCGGGGAAGAAGGCAAAGCGCCAGAGGCGCCATTTTGTTAAATCGGGGAAGAAGGCAAAGCGCGGGAGGCGCCATTTTAGATTTTCAAGATGCCGAAGACTGGCTGTATCACTGCCTTTGATAATACAATGGAGGACTGGACCACGTATGTGGAAAGAGTCGAGGTATATTGCGAGGCAAACGAAATAGCCGATCAGAAAAAGGCATCGGTATTGCTAAACTTAATGGGCGCTAGAACGTACGGCCTATTGCGGGACCTGATTACTCCAGCCAAACCGAAGGCGAAGAGTTTTAACGAAATTGTTGCTGTCCTACAGGAACACCTAAGCCCTGCACCGCTGCTGATAGCAGAAAGATTTAAATTCCACAGGAGAACTCAGCATAAAGATGAGAGCAATGCTGAGTACCTTACGGAACTACGCAAGCTAGCAAAGCACTGCCAGTTTGGAGCAGGACTGGCCGATACACTACGGGACAAATTTGTCTGTGGACTCCTGAGTGAAGGAACCCAGAAGAGGTTACTCTCAGAGAAAGAGCTAACGCTAGATAAGGCTTTCAGCGTGGCAGTATCATACGAAGCAGCAGCCAGGGGAGCTGCGGAAATACAACAAAAGCCACAGGAATACGGCACCCACGAAATGACACGGGAATTTGCAAAATGTTATCGCTGCGGCAGAACTAACCATGACCAGAAGGACTGCTGGTCCAAGGACAAAATATGCAGGCAATGCGGAAAGATGGGACACATTGCACGAGTTTGCAGGTCTGGGAAGAAGACCAACGACAACAAAAAGGCTACTAAGGAACCGTACAGGAAAGTACAAAAGCTGACGGACAGTTGTTCCGAAGACCAGATGAGCGATAGTGAATCCGGGAACAAGAGACTAAGCTGTCTCAAACTTCACAACGTAATCGCAAAAGAGGATCACCGAACCATTTGGGTCACCCTCACGATAGCAGGGTCTCAAGTCAAAATGGAATTGGATACAGGATCAGCGCTAACCGTCATGAATCGACGAGACTACGGGCGACTATTCTCACACATACCTTTGAGAGAGACATCCATTGTCTTGAGGACGTATACGGGGCAAAAAGTATACCCCAGAGGGAAAATAAGGGTGCCTGTCGAATACAACGGCAAGAAAATACGGAAATTGTATCTCTACATTCTGCAAGATGGTGGACCACCGTTATTAGGACGTGAATGGATCAGAAAGATAAGTTTAGACTGGCACTCCATTCAGGCACTGACGGTGGCTGGTAAAAAGGATGACGATGTCACTCCTGGACAATTATCAACAATCTTAGCTGACGCCGAAGAGGTTTTTCAACAAGAACTGGGCACTCTTAAAGGCGTAACCGCCTCGATAAAAATAGAGGCGAATGCAATTCCCAAGTTTTTCAAAACAAGACCGGTACCATATGCAATTCGCCCAGCCGTCGAGGCAGAGCTGGAGAATCTGGAGACGGCAGGCGTGTTATCTAAGGTAGACTGGAGCGAGTGGGCGACACCCATTGTTCCTGTCATGAAGAAAACGTTAAACATTAAGTCTGAGGAGCCAAGGAAGGTTCGCATTTGTGGGGACTTCAAGGTGACGGTGAACCCTGTCCTTCACACAGTACAATATCCTCTTCCAAGGATAGAAGATATCTTCGCCTTGCTATCTGGAGGGAAGCGTTTTACTAAAATTGACCTAGCACAAGCATATTTGCAGATGGAGGTTGAAGAATCCTCTAGGAAGTATCTCACGATAAACACTCACAAAGGTCTTTACCAGTATAATCGACTGGTATTCGGAGTAGCATCAGCTCCGGCGATATGGCAAAGAGCGATGGAACAAGTCCTGCAAGGGATTCCGGGGACTCAGTGTTACTTGGACGACATCCTAGTGACAGGTGAAGATGACAGTGAACACCTTAACAACCTAGAACAGGTGCTCACTAGACTACGGGAACATGGGCTACGAGCCAACCGCCCCAAGTGCAAGTTTTTTAAGAAACAGATATCATATTGTGGCCACGTGATTGATGAAGAGGGGTTACATAAGTCCCCGGACAAAATTGAAGCGGTTGTTAAGGCCCCAGCGCCTGAAAATGTGTCGCAACTGAGGTCATTCCTCGGATTGGTAAATTACTACCATAAGTTTTTACCGAATTTGTCCACAATTCTGCACCCACTGAACGCCCTATTACGAACGGGAGTGGCATGGAAATGGAGCAATGACTGTAAGCGGGCCTTTCAGAAGAGTAAGGATTTAATCACTTCAGGGGAAGTATTGGCTCACTACAACCCATCACTGCCGATAAGACTGGCGTGTGATGCGTCTCCCTACGGCATTGGGGCGGTACTGTCACGTAAATTCCTTGATGGGTTAGAGAGGCTGATAGTTTTTGCGTCACGTTCGTTAACTTCGGCCGAGCGTAACTACGCCCAGATTGACAGAGAGGCCCTCAGCCTAGTGTGGGGGGTGAAGAAGTTCAATCACTACCTGCACAGTCAAAAATTTACTCTACTAACTGATCATCAACCTCTTGTCTCCATTTTCAACCCTCAGAAGGGCGTACCGATAATGACAGCACAACGGCTACAGAGGTGGTCCCTTTTCCTAGGGGCACACCAATATGACATCGAGTACAAAGGAACTAAGCAGCATGGGAATGCTGATGGATTGTCGTGCCTACCGTTGCCGACGGTGGAAGAAGAACTTACAGTGGATCCAATGGAGATATTCCACTCGACCATAGTCGAATGTCTCCCCGTGACGAATGCAAGCATAGAAAAGGAAACACTGAATGACCCGACACTATCCCGGGTCTATGATTTAACGGTGAAGGGATGGCCAGCACATGGCGAACCACTGCTGCCAGCATTCTCGCCGAGAAGAGAACAGCTGTCAGTGTGCAGAGGAACCTTGATGTGTGGGTCCAGAGTAGTAATTCCACCTATGTTGACGGATAGAGTGCTCAATGAGCTTCATGAGGGTCATCTGGGTGGGGTAAAAATGAAGAACTTAGCCAGAGCGTTTGTGTGGTGGCCGGGAATTGATAGAGAAATCGAAGAGATGACCAAGAGTTGTGCAGGATGCCAGAAGGTCCAAAACGCCCCACCACAAGCTCCTCTACATCCATGGGAGTGGCCCTCATCTCCATGGCAAAGGGTGCACATTGATTTTGCTGGTCCCTTTATGGACTCGATGTTTTTAATTGCAGTGGATGCCCATTCAAAGTGGCCAGAGGTAATAAAAATGTCCTCAACCACCACAGAAAAAAACCATCACAGTCTTACGAACCATATTCGCCAGAAATGGGCTGCCTGAACAGATTTGCTCTGACAATGGACCACAGTTTGTGTCTGAAGAGTTCCGGAGGTTCTTAAAGAACAATGGTGTTAAGCATTACACATCTGCCCCATATCATCCAGCCACTAATGGATTGGCCAAGAGGTTTGTTCAAACATTCAAGAAGGCTATCAAGGCAATGTGTACTGAAGAGATATCCCTACAACACAAGGTGGACAACTTCTTGTTTGCCTACCGGAATGCGACACATGCGGTCACCAACCAAACTCCAGCCATGATGTTCTTCAATCGAAGACTACGATGCCGCTTGGATTTGGTTAAGCCAAACGTCCGAAGAGATGTGGAGAACAGGCAGTTTCAGAATATGAATGAAAGGCCGACCAGGAGTTTTAAGATAGGTCAACCAGTTTTGGCCCGGGACTACCGCACAGAGAAATGGCAGCCAGGAACGATTTGTACACGGCAAGGACCTCTCATGTATACCGTGGACATTGGAGAGAGCATTGTAAGACGCCATGCTGACCAGATTCTAGAGTCACTGGAAAACGTCAACTCCACACCACGATCTGATACACCTGGCGATGAAACCAACGTACCAATTGCATCTACCGCAGAACCGGTAATATTGGAAGCAGATGAACCAAACAACGACATTGATTCAGACTCAATCTTGCCAGAAGAACCTGATACCCCAAAGAGGCATTATCCAGACAGAATCAGGAAGCCTCCTCAAAGACTGAACTTATAATTGCTTAACCTCAACCAATGTATCTAACAACCGTAATTGTGATTGTAATTAGTTATTATTTAGTTGTTAAATGAATGTTATGTACTGTTTATCTAAAAGGGGAGGAATTGTTGTGTATGTACCTTTAAGGGAATAACTGGTCTCAGACTGCAGTACCGGCAGTGACCACCCCTGTATAAAGGGCGCTAGCAATCTTCTGTAGTTTCAGTTTCCCGATTGACTCCATTCAGTAAAGACTTGTTTTGTTCAACTCCTGCTGTCCGTGTCTCAATCATACACGGACATAATAGGTTTTCTCTCTGAGATCGCAGAGGTTTCTCTCGCCAGAGGCCTTTCTCTCTCTTTTGCACAGTAAAACCTTGAGTGGTTCGACCCACTCGCCCCTTAGGTTCTAGACACTGGACTTAGGTGCCGGAACTACAATGCAGAGAAGACTCTTATAGACCAAGTTTGATTAATCAAAATGGAATTTTATTGCATATGGAAAAACAAATCAAATGCAAGCAAATAAGAGGGTGCATGGGAGGGAAAAACAAATCATAACAATACAGTACTAGCTAAAATAGATACAGGCATATTATACCTTACAACAGTCATTATGAAATGGGGAAACACACGGAACATCGAGGGACAACAACTCATGTTAATTATACCCAAAATGACCACCCCCTTTACCCTATCTAGATCCGATTATGAAGGGCCAGAAACATGCTCACCAATCCAGTTGGAAAAGTATAGAGTTTTGAAACAGGTCCGTGTTTTGATCCCCTCAGGTGTCCTGTTTCCCCGTGGTCAGTGGAGCCACAGCGGGCTGCGCCACACCTCTCTCTCTCTCTCTCTCTCTCTCGAGGTGAAGGTCACGGACAGGCTGGACACTGACGGGCCTGGATGTTGACGGAGATCATCTGCTTGACCACGGTTGGAAGCCCCTAGCCGGCTTTCATATAGGTTTCTTCGGTAGTTTTTCTACCCTCCCGTTTCGTCAACGGCCCGGGGTTGGTCGATGATCTCCCGATGTTTTACCCCGGGGCGGGACGCCGACTCGAACCGTCTTCTTCTCCGAACTCCAGCTGCTATCGAAGGTAACGGCTATTACCGAAGGTCCTACGAAGATGATGAAGAAAGGAACCTCTCTCTTCCCAATATCTAAGATGAAGCCTTTTTCGCTACCCCCGGGTGTCTCCAATTATACTTCTCAGAAGAAGCCTCTATCTCCCGCCAAATCAAGGTTAGTCTTTGTTTAACTTTTGGCGGGCTTATAGCACAGCGGGGTAGTTATTATATTTAAACTGCTTTCGGGATGGCCGGTGACGGCCATCTCTGGTCTGGAATGACTTGGTAATGTTTTAATGTCTTCTTGATGTCTTTAACGGGTCCTTGATGCGTCCTTTATGAATATGGAACTGTTTCCCTTTGTCTGGGTAAACATTTAGATGGCCTTTATCTACAGGCCGATCTGACTGGATCTGCATCCAATCTTTATGTATGTGTTAAAGTCTGGTTTCATTTTCTCAGAAACGGCTTCCAGAACTTACTGTGGGTTGAATCCACAAAGGCTGTCTGGGGACTGCAGGAACCATTTTTAAGTGTCCCAATAAGCTAGTCATGGGGTCTGGCAGCCATTTTATGTGCCCCTTTTCTGGGCTTCTTTTAAAACAGTCTTTTAAAATCAAGGCCTCTTCTGCCAGAGGACCCTTATAGTACAATATTAATTTTGCAAATTCTACAGTCTCCCCTGATGATACTATAACTTGCTTGAAGTATCATAATTCTGGGTGAGCAAAATTTTCTGACCTTCCATAATTAAACCATCCCCTGTAATTACCTATCTATGACCCCACGACACATGTATTTCCCATTTCAGAAAACCTACAGTGTACATTAAGCATCTATAGATGGCAATACATTGGATTTAAAATCTGACACACTCGTTTCCAGGCGTGGAGAGGGGCCTAATACTCCTACACCACCTGGTCCATACACATTATCATTTATTAACAACAACTCGCTTAACGAGTTTCAATAATAAAAATACAGTACACACCTAAAAATTACACATGGCCAAACATTAAACAAAAGGGACGGAGAGAAACTTTAACTTTATACAGAGCAGCAAAAAATCTAAATGGGTGTCTCTTCTTCTACCCGCACATAATGCTCTCTCCATTCTCCTCTGTTCTCGTACTTCTGCGAAAGTCTGACCTTTTTACAGTGTACAAACAGTAAATAAACCACAATAAAAACCTGACACACTACAAGGATGTGAGAGGCTATCCTAATCCAAGAAGTGACTTCTATATTAGTGAACAAATCCCACCACGGTGGGGTTACTATATCCAGTATGCTTGCCCCTATCTCTAAAGTCTTCTGCTCCAGTGTATAAAAATGTTTCTGTGAAACGACAACGGCTTTTAATATCTTGGTGAGGTGTTCAGGGAGAGGGGGAATGATATATCCAAAATGTGCAACGAATCGTTGCAGATCGGTGAAATTCTCTTTAACAGTGATGTGAACAGTGGAAGGTTCAGGAATGGGGACAATTCGCTCTTGGGCCACTTGAACTTCTGCCTTGGGCTTGAAGCAGAAACTGCTGTCACTCACCGGACACCAGCCATGCTGTCCATGTTGGTAGTGGGGCGCTGCAGTGGTGACACAGTATGTCCCACCTCCTATATATGCCACCTGCGGGGGCACATGGCCTTGTGCCATTGCCTCCATGGTGCAATTTATAGGCTTCACGCCAGCAGTTCTGAACCCGCACTGTGGTTTCGAATAGGCATTCAAGTGCTGGGGACACAGGATGATGTGTGCTCCCCGGCTCCGGCACCCCAAGAGGTCGGTACCCATCATTGCATGCTCCCATCGAATGACATACGGTGGGACCGCTGTGTAGCGAATGTGTGCACTCCCCTGAATGACTCCAATGTTCTCCACCCTGTATACTGGGGCGGGTTTAGCTGTCTTTCCCATCACCGGCATTCTTACCACTATACCCATAATGGTGTGATTAGACCGCCCACAGTCCACTGGGACTGGGTAGGCTTCTGAAGCTAGCCTGAGCTGGCACGGACTTAATGCATTCTCAAAAGGGTGGAGGGCTGCGAGGTGCTTGTTGCTGATCCAAGAGGGGACTAAGCCTTGTTTTAAATCCTCCAGATTACTGCGGCCCTCGCCCAGTAACCACGCCCCGTACAGCACGCAAGCTTCGTTCTGCGCAGCCTGATCGGACGCATTCCGATCCTCCCTGATGAGATCATTTACCGTTTTCGCGTGTTTCTCCAGCTCAGCTATAATTTCTTTTAAGTGTAGTGTCATGGCCTGGTCCTCATGTAACTCAGAACCCACTACCTTGTTCTCGTCAGTCAGTATCTTTCGTAACTGTGTTTTTAAACCATTAATTTGGGTCTGCAGCTCCACGTCATCCAGAGTGTTGATGACGGAAGTCCCTGTGTTAAAAGCTGTGAAAATATCATTTACTGCACCCCTTCTTTGTCTCCCTATCCTGTCCAAGACCTCATGTGGTGTGGTGTACAATTCGGCTCTGTCTCCATCAGCAAAGTCGAATTCGTAAAACTGCCTGAACATGTTTGTTAACAGGACCTGGTACAATTGCTCCATTTCCTTGGGGCACCACTCTGGCAATCGCACCTCAGTGAGGTTTAAAATCACTGAGGCCACCGCGTAGTGCACCCCTTGGTACAGCACCTGACCTGTGGGTACCAATAGCAATCCATTCCCAGGTCCCTTGGTAGTGGTGGGGCACCCTTCCTTGCGGGCTTTGTCTACCGGAGTCATGGGCAGGGGCTTGTGGGGGCGGGTGATGAGCTCAGTGGCGTTTACTGGGGTCTGAGAGTATGGGACTCCGCACGCCCGTGTGCTGACGTCCCATCTCATTTCTTTCCCAGCATCTTGCCACTGCCTTTGGAAAAAGATGGAGACGCCTGTGGGGCAGGCGCGTTCTGAACCCCACATACAGATGTAGATCCCCTCATCTGGTTCCCACCATTTGTCCCAACAGACACTCAACCCCCCTTGAGTCCCCGTAATAGTCCGATGGGTATTGTTACCCAGTCTCTCCCACTCGACCGTGGAGTTCTTCATGGCTTTGCTCAACTTGCGCAACCACCACCATCGGTCCAAAGGAACATGTCCATTACAAACCAGGCAAATCTTCTTCCCGACGGTAACGCTGACTCTGGGTGCGATGACCCTCACTCGGGGGCACATCAAGGAAGTCTCTCGGTACGCAAACCCAGACTGGCTGGAGTATTCCGTAGAGTTCGACCCCAGCCATCCTGGCCACCTCCCTTCGTGGAAATAGGTAGCTGTCTCCTCAACGCCCCGCGCGCCCGACCCATCGGTCGCGATGGGGGCTGTGTTCCCCGAGCACCCGTAGATCGTGTAGTCCTTGGTGCGGCCCCGATAGGCCCAGCTACACCCGATCACCGCGAACGCGACGAAAATTCCTCTCGTCATCTCTTTGGTTCCTGTAACAAATTAAACGATACAGCCAGGCTCCCGAGAGATTCTGGCCTCGGTGAAGGCATGATCGGGTCTTTCGACCTCGATCCCAAACAACACACATACTGGGCAGATTCCAAAACTACTTATAACACTAATCACTTTAATATTTACACACCTTAAACTTAATTAAAATTTAACTAACTTATGTACAGCGCCGCCCGTCCCCGGGCGGCTTACCTAATCCCTGATTGGACTGCAGCTTGCCGCTCCTTGTGGCGGGGCTGCACTGACCTGTGGCTTGGGTTCCCCGCAGCCTTTTGCTGTCAATTGGGGACTGCGTTTTGCCAGGGATTTCCCAAGTCGGCGTTTACTGAAATCGGGGGAATCGGGCCAAGGTTTTACCGGCTGAGGCATTCGAGCCGACCTACGAAGAGGTACTTTGGGCGTGGCTCCCTTAGCGAGCGGACCTTCGGTTGGGACTTTAGCCCTCACAGCCCGTGGTCCCTCCATGGCTGCCGGCTTCGGTTCCCTTCCCTCAGGCTCCACCCCTTTGGGATTTGGGTCTGTGGCCGATGACTCCTCCTCACCTGTCCCTACAGGTGGAGGATCTCCGCCCCCAATTTCTACCTCCCTAAGCTTGAGTCGAGGGCGGGGCCTCCATCCTCCGACTCCACCTCCTCCAGAATCGTGTCAAGGGTGGGGCCTAGCTGTTCAGGCCCCCCCCCCCCATGGCGTTCGGATCAGGAGGAGGGCCTTGGTCTTCGGGCTCCTCCTCGTCCGAGTCCCAGGCCAGTGGGGAAACCTGCCAGGTGGGCGGGACAGTTTCTCCCTCCAGGCAGGCTGCGGTTCCAGCCTGTGGGGTCTGTGACTTATTGCACGCCTCAGGCTGGGGATTTTCACCCTCAGACCTGGCCTCAGTTGTTGGCTCCTTTGCACCCGGCTTAAACAGTTTGCACCGCTTGATGTGAAACCACTTATTGCGTCGGGGTACCTTCACTACGCGACTGGCGGGGACCGGTTGATCTTGCACCGATTCCTGTCTATCCTGGTCCATGTCTCTCTCGCCAGCGCGGAGGGTCAGACCCAAGAATTTTACTTTCCGCCGGCCGACCCGTGCTTTCGTTGGGTTGGCCTTGGCATCCTCTATCCCTTTCACACTCGCACCCGCTCCCCAGAGACAGTGATTTATCAGGTCCACGAGGATCCCGTGGGCTACCAAGAAATCAGACCCAAGGACTCCCGTTCCACCCCCCACCTCCCACTTCATTAGTGTACACTTCCACATGGTGCGGAGTGGTCCTAAATGAATGGAGAGGGGAATGGAATGTGCGCCAGCCTGTTCTTCGCCCGTGAAGCCCGACAGAAGGTATGGAACCCCAGTGGACAGAGGCGAGGCGGTGGGGTTATCTGCGTGGATAACGGTGCACGACACCCCCGTATCCAACAAATAGGTTCCCGTTACCTCCACCACCTCCAACTCCACGAGGGGTCGCCTCCATACATCATATCACAGCGCACACAGGTAGACGGGTGGTGCCGGCTCTAGTCATTTGGGCACAGGGGTCGGGGTTTCGGGAACGACAAGACCAGTGGTGACGGCTATCTTCCCCTGCGCGATCATAAGGGATCGCATTGTCTCTAAAATTGATTCTATCACAGCGGCTCCCTTAGCTGGGACAGGAGCTGCGGCTTGGGTTTGGGCTGGTGCTGGGGCGGCGGTCTGGGCTTGGGCTTGGGCTGCGGGAGATTTCCCTTTATTATCCTTCCACGGATTTTTACAGTCCTTGCGCCAATGTCCATCCTTCCCACACCCGTAGCAATTGAGCTTGGCTTGGGCAGGGCGATTCCCCTCCTGACGCCACTCCTTCTTACTTGGGGCTGCGGGATTTGCCTCATGCACTTTTCCCTTAGAGGGAGGTGTCTCCTAACCTCTACAATTCTTGTATGCCACGGTGAGCTGGCGGAGCACCATCTCCTCCGTGACACCGGGACCTTGGGGGTCAAACCAAGATTTGGCTAGGGCCCGTATCTGTGGCAAGCTGTTAGCAACCAAGCAACGGAACCAATGAACCCGCTGTTCGGCGCTCATTCCAACCCGTTCAGGCATGCCCGGACAACTGCGTCGATACACTGGCCACAACCTTTCTGCGAAAACCCGCGGGGGTTCTCCAGCTAGCTGCACAGTCCCTTCCACCCATTGGAACGGATTACCGTCGTCTACTCCCATAACTTCCAAGACCTCATCCCTGAGATCCGTATACCCTTTTCGCCCCCTCTTACTCTCGTCTGAGAGGCACTGAAGGATTGTGCTATCCGGGGAGAAGAGCAGCATCTTCGCCTGTTCAAGATCATCACAATCATTGATGGCGGCTGTCTCCTCTATCTCCCTGAAATGGACTGACGGATCTCCCTTTACTGTGAGTCTTGGGAGGTGGCTCACCATGGATCTTAGTTGTTGGGCACCATAGGGCACCACGAGCTAGTTCAGGTGGGGTCCGTCCGTGCCATCATCGGCGTTGGGACCGAACCTCTGGTGCCGAGCAGGACACATTGGTGCCGGCTCCGGCTTTACTACCAGGGGCTGTTCTTCCTCCCGTTCCACCTCGGCTACCTTTTCTTCCACTACCTCCTCTTCGGGCCAAGCCTCACTATAGCTCGGCGGGGCTGAGGGTTCAGTGGCTGGTGCTGCAACTACTCCGCAAGGAATCGGGTGTTTGGATTCCTGCAAAAAGTCAATTTGACTTGCTTTTGGGCTTACGAGGCATACCATGCCTTTTGCCTTAACCAGGGCCGTTCTTAGGTCCTCTATGGTCTTTTGGCAGGGGCCATGGTCTGCGCTCTCGAACCCATGTTCAAGGGATAGCTTGTAAGCTGTCTTGACTTCCACTACTCTCTCCTCCTGCGCTCTTAGCTGCTGTGCGAGGCGGGCGTTTCTCACCCGTTGATGCGCTATCAATAACTCAAAAGACTGAGATTAAGCGAGTAATTAACAGGCTTTTAGTAACAAGAGAATGAAGGTGTGCCTCGAGTGGTCGACCGGTCCAGAATACAAAGGGGCTGTGGAGCAGTCACCTTTATACCTGGATTCATGGGAGGAGTCAGCCGAGGCATGTACAGGCATGTACACAGTGGAATACAAACAGTGGTTTACCACATTCACCCCTTGTTTAAAATTGAGTCCGGCGGGGTGAAGTGTATTAAAAGTTAGTGTATTGGAGTCTCTCCGGAGGTCTTGTCTGCCGCTGTGATCGACGTGGCGACGGCAGGGGTAGTGAAGCTTCCGGCGTCAAGTCCCGCGTAGGCTGGGGCACTGGTGTGTAGTCCTCGTAGATGTCGAGCGGGTCGCGGGGCCCAGGCCTGCCGTCTGCTGGGGCTGGATATCGGATCGTGGGGGGGGTGGTAGTGGGTAGTGGGTTACTGCGGCCCCGAGGGTGCGAGGTCTCTTATGGAGACTGTGTCCTCCCGCCCGTCCGGGTACGCAATGTAAGCATACTGGGGGTTGGCGTGGAGGAGGTCGACCCTCTCGACCAGGGGGTCCGTTTTATGGGTCCTCACGTGTCTTCTCAGTAGGACCGGCCCTGGGGATGTCAGCCATGGCGGTAGCGATGTCCCCGATGTGGACTTCCTTGGGAAGACAAACATTTTCTCATGAGGGGTGGCGTTAGTGGCAGTGCAGAGCAGTGACCGAATAGAGTGGAGCACATCGGGGAGCACATCCTGCCAGCGGGAGGTCAGAAGGCCCCTAGACTTTAAGGCTAGCAGGGCGGCCTTCCAAACTGTCGCATTCTCTCTTTCCACCTGTCCGTTCCCCCGGGGGTTGTAACTGGTGGTCCTGCTTGTGGCAATACCCCTAGCTAGCAGGTACTGACGGAGTTCGTCGCTCATAAACGATGAGCCCCGGTCGCTATGGATATAGCTGGGGAAACCGAACAGGGTGAAGAGGTCGTTCAGACATTTAATGACCGTGGCACTGGTCATGTCCGGGCAGGGGATGGCGAACGGGAAACGGGAGTACTCATCAATAATATTGAGGAAGTACACATTGCAGTCGGAGGAGGGGAGAGGCCCTATAAAATCAACGCTCAGGCGCTCGAAGGGGCGAGTGGCTTTTATCAGGTGAGCCCTGTCTGGTCTATAAAAGTGCGGTTTGCACTCAGCGCAGACTTGGCAGTTCCTGGTCATGGTCCTGACCTCCTCAATGGAGTAAGGCAGGTTGCGGGCCTTGATGAAGTGGAAGAACCTGATGACCTCCGGGTGGCAGAGGTCATTGTGGAGGGCCCGCAGTCTATCGATCTGCGCACTGGCGCAGGTGACACGCGATAGAGCATCCGGGGGTTCATTGAGCTTCCCGGGCCGGTACAAGGTCTCGTAATTGTAGGTGGAAAGTTCGATTCTCCACCTCAAGATCTTGTCGTTTTTGATTTTGCCCCTCTGCTTGTTGTTAAACATGAAAGCAACTGAACGTTGGTCAGTGAGCAGGGTAAATCTTTTTCCGGCCAGGTAGTGCCTCCAATGACGCACAGCCTCCACAATAGCCTGGGCCTCCTTCTCAACAGCAGAGTGTCTGGTCTCCGGGCCCTGGAGGGTTCGTGAAAAGAAGGCCACGGGTCTCCCCGCCTGATTGAGGGTAGCGGCCAGGGCAAAGTCGGACGCGTCGCTTTCCACCTGGAAGGGGATGGATTCGTCCACTGCGTGCATGGTGGCTTTGGCAATGTCTTCCTTGATACGGTGGAAGGCTAAGCGGGCCTCTGCCGTCACGGGAAAAGAGGTGGACTTGATCAGCGGACGGGCCTTGTCCACATAGTAGGGGACCCACTGGGCGTAATAAGAGAAAAACCCTAGGCACCTCTTCAGGGCCTTGAGGCAGTGGGGCAGTGGGAGTTCCATAAGGGGACGCATCCGGTCAGGGTCGGGGCCGATGACTCCGTGTTCCACAACACAGCCAAGGATGGCGAGGCGGGTTGTGCGGAATATGCACTTCTCCTTGTTATACGTCAGGTTGAGGAGTATTGCGGTGCAGAGGAATTTTTCGAGGTTTGCGTCATGGTCCTGCAAGTCATGGCCGCAGATGGTCACATTGTCCAGATATGGGAAAGTAGCCTGCAACGCATTTTGATCGACCATCCGGTCCATCTCCCTTTGGAAGACGGAGACCCCGTTGGTGACGCCAAAGGGAACCATAAGGAAGTGATAGAGGCGGCCGTTTGCCTCAAAGGCAGTATACTGGCGGTCCTCAGGGTGGATAGGGAGCTGGTGGTACGCTGATTTCAGGTCAATGGTCGAGAAGACGCGGTACTGCGCGATCTGGTTGACCATATCAGCTATGCGGGGGAGTGGGTAAGCGTCCAGCAGGGTGTAGCGATTTATTGTCTGGCTGTAGTCGATGACCAGGCGCTGCTTCTCGCCAGTCTTAACTGTAGTGTCCGTGTGTAGATAAAGACACTGAAGACAGGAGTTGGTTCATAGGTATTTACTAAGCAAGTCTGGGGGGGGTTTCTAAAGGATATACACAATACACAGGCTTATACAGCCCAAGTGGCAATTACCAGCATTACGCACACCTGGGGCTCTTAAAGGCACATACACCACAATTCCTCCCCTTCTAGCTAACTAGTACATCATATTTTAAGTAATTATTAATTACATGTTATATGCAAAATAATATACATTGCTGTATTAATTAATTATAAGTTAGTCTCTCAGGAGGCTTCCTGACTCGGTCCGGATAACGCCTCGGGGGTGTAGTAGTTTCTGGTGGTGCAGTAGGTTCTTCTGGCAAGGCTGATTCGGCTTGAAGGCCAGTGTCGGGTTCATCGGGCTCCAGTATCACCGGATCGGAGGTAGATATGGGTATCTCTACTTCATCGTTAGATGTATAGAGTGGATTTATTTTGTCCAGATTGGCATACCCGTGCAATGTGTCCAATCTTACCACATTACCTGCATGCTTTGCCCTTGAACCAGCAGTCCCTCTGGTTATGGGAGGATCTGCCGCAGCGATAACATCTTTCGAACTCCGGTGTCATTTTATGGGTGCCGAAGTCCTGTGTCTCTTGTTGTATCTCTGCAGCTCCTTTTGCTGCTGCTTCATATGATACAGCCATACTGAAAGCTTTGTCCAATGTTAAATCTTTTTCAGAAAGCAGTTTTTTTTGTGTTCCTTCACTTAAGAGACCGCAAACAAATTTGTCTCGAAGATAATCCGATAGTCCTGCTCCGAATTGGCAGTACTTTGATAGCTTTCTTAATTCGGTTAGGTAATCAGCGTTACTTTCATTCTTGTGTTGATTTCTCTTGAAGAACTTGAATCGTTCCACTATCAGCAGCGGTGTTGGGTTTAAATGCTCCTGCAGGGTATCAACAATTTCTTTAAAAGTCTTGTCCTTTGGTTTGGCTGGAGTGATTAAATTTCGTAACAGCCCGTATGTCTTCGCGCCCATTAAGTTCAGAAGTACTGAAGCTTTTCTTTCATCTGCTATTCCATTGCAATAAACCTCTACTCTTTCCACATATGTGGTCCAATCTTCTATTTCGCCATCAAAAGCCTCAATATTACCAGATTTAGGCATTTCAGAAAAGATATGGCGCTTCCCGCGCTTTTTTTTTCTCTCTGTAGCAACGATATGGCGCTTCCCGCGCTTTCCCGCCGCTGCTACCGATAACAACGCTGTTTTACTGTGGTTTCCGTTTATTCACTGTTGGAGACTCGTTCCCGACGGAGGTCTAAACGCTGACCTGCTTGCCGCGCCGGCCGTCTCTCGAGTGCACCCTCCCAGTCCGTTATTGCTTGCCTCCGATTTCGCTGCCTGTCTCAGCTGTAGAGCCCGCCGCTGGAGCTCCAGCCTGACGCCCAGGAAGGATTAGCACAGTACCTGTCACCAGCTTGGCCAGCTGGTGAAACCACAGTTTCTCTTACTTCCTTGAGTCTTCTGGACGCTGGAGGAATCGATGTCCTTGAGGTGCTGCCGAATTGCAGGTAAGTCCGTTTCCACTTCGTCGCCACTGTAGTGTCCGTGTGCAGATAAAGACACTGAAGACAGGAGTTGGTTCATAGGTATTTACTAAGCAAGTCTGGGGGGGGTTTCTAAAGGATATATACAATACACAGGCTTATATAGCCCAAGTGGCAATTACCGGCATTACGCACACCTGGGGCTCTTAAAGGCATATACACCACATTAACGACCACAACCTGGGCTCGCCAGGGGCTGGTGCTGCCCTCAATAATCCCTTCCTTCAGGAGCCGCTCCACTTCGGTTTTAATGAAAACCCTGTCCCCGGCACTGTATCGCCTGCTCTTTGTGGCGATGGGCTTACAGTCGGGGGTGAGGTTAGCAAACAGTGGGGGGGGGGGTGACTCTGAGTGTGGAGAGGTTGCACCTGGTGCGCGGCGGGCAACTTGGAAGCTGCTGGCTGCGGACTGTGAGTGGGGGGAGGGGTCCACCGTACGCCATCGTAACACTTTTAAGGTGGCACTGAAAATCTAACCCCAGTAGAACGGCAGCGCAGAGGTCGGGCAGGACCAGAAGTTTAAAATTATCGTACACAGTCCCGTCTACTACGAGTGTCACCACGCAGTAGCCGCCAATGTCTGCCAACTGGGACTCGGAGGCCATAGAAATCCGCTGGTGCGCAGGCAGGACTGGGAGAGAGCAACGCCACACCGTGTCGGGGTGGATGAAGCTCTCCGTGCTCCCAGAGTCAAAAAGGCAGATTGTATCGTGACCATTTACCTTAATGTCCATTGTGGAACTGGCCAGCTGGTGCGGTCTCGCTTGGTCCAGCGTAACGGAGGCCAGCGTAGGGGTCGGTGTGTCGCTGTGGGTATCAGATGAGGCGGTGTTGGGGGCCTGCTGCGTCCCGGCTGTCGTCCAAGATGGTGGCGTCCATGATCCCCATGTGGCTGGAGGCGTCCAAAATGGCTGCTGTTCCGGTGGTTTGCACATGGCTGGGGAGGCCCAAGATGGCAGCCCGCACGGCCCACACGCGGCGCTGCTGGGGTTCGGGGTGGCTTTGGCCCTGCAGATGCTGGCGTAGTGTCCCTTCTTCCCGCAGCCCGAGCAGATCACATTTTTCGCCGGGCAGCGCGCTCTGGGGTGTTTGGCCTGGCCACAGAAGTAGCATTTCTGGCCTTGGGGCACTGCTGTCTGGCCTTGGGACACTGCTGCGGTAGTTGGGCCATTGCTGGGATGTGGCTGGGGTGGCACGGCGCTATGAGATGGTCCTACCGTGTCCCAGGCTGTCGTTCCCCGCGGCGTCCACGGTGCAGAGGAGTAGGCATCCATGCCCCGGTAGGCTGCGTCCAATGATAGTGCGAGTTCAGAGGCCTTGTTGAGGTCGAGGTCACTCTGCTCCAACAGTCGCTGTCGGGTGTAATTGGACCTGTGGCCCGCTACAAAAGCACCCCGGATAAGTTCCTCTGTGTACACGGCGGCCTTTACATCCTTACAACCACAGGCCCGGCCAAGCACAGACAGTGCCTGAAGGTATTCCTCGGTCGATTCCCCAGGTTGTTGTTTACGACTCCCCAGAAGGTGCCTGGCGTACACTTCGTTCACTGGGCGCGTGTACTGGTCCTTGAGGAACTTGATAGCATCCGCATACGAGGTCGCGTCTTGGATGACCGAGTACACTCGGTGGTTCACTTTGGAGGTCAGGACATCCAGTTTGTCCTCGTCCGATTTGACCGTTTCAGCGGAGGCGATCAGGAATTTTTCAAAGCACCTCAGCCAGTGAGTAAACTTGGTGGATGCGTCCGCCTCCTGATGGTCTAAGTCTAGGCATGCTGGTGTGAGGATCTTCTCCATTATAAAATCTTGTTAATAAAATTGATGCGCTATTAATAACTCAAAAGACTGAGATTAAGCGAGTAATTAACAGGCTTTTATTAACAAGAGAATGAAGGTGTGCCTCGAGTGGTCAACCGGTCCAGAATACAAAGGGGCTGTGGAGCAGTCACCTTTATACCTGGATTCGTGGGAGGAGTCAGCCGAGGCATGTACAGGCATGTACACAGTGGAATACAAACAGTGGTTTACCACACCCGTATTCTCGCTTCATGGATCTTTGCCTCAGTAACCTGGCATTCCAGATACTCTATTCTAGCCTGATGTTGGCTGGCCACAACTTGGCGTTACTGATTCAGCGCGTGAAGCGCTGTGATGAGTTTTTCCCCACCCATGGCCTTTTCTTCTATCTCTGCTGCCTGGGCAGTAATCTTGGCTGCCTGTGCTGCATGGAAAAAGACAAAGACGGCCCGGAAATAAGGGTTCTAAATTGGGGGAGGGCCGATTTTAATATGATAAGGCAGGATCTGGCCAAATTGGACTGGGAGCAGCTACTTATAGGAAAATCCACATCAAAGCAGTGGGAGACTTTCAGAAGGGAAATAGAGAGAGTACAACGCCAACATGTTCCTGTAAAGGTCAAGGGTGGGACCAACAAGCAAAGGGAACCTTGGATGACAAGGGATATACAAAAATGCATTAGAAATAAAAGGGGGGCTTTTGGCAGTTACAAAAGACTAAAGATGGAAGAAGCCCTAGAGGAGTATAAAAAATGCAGGGGCATACTTAAAAAAGAAATTAGGAGGGCGAGGAGGGGCCATGAAATAACACTGGCGAGCAAAATAAAGGAAAATCCTAAGATGTTTTATAAGTATATTAAGGGCAAGAGGATAACCAGGGAAAGGGTAGGGCCCATTAGGGACCAAAGTGGCAATCTGTGTGTAGAGCCAGATGATGTAGGCGGGGTTTTAAATGAATTTTTTGCATCTGTGTTCACTATGGAGAAAGACGATGCAGACATAGAAATCGGGCAAGGGGGCTGTGACATACTTGAACATATTAGCATCGAGAGGGAGGAGGTGCTAGCGGTTTTAGCAGGCCAAAAAGTGGATAAATCCCCAGGCCCGGACGAGATGTATCCCAGGCTGCTGTGGGAGGCAAAGGAGGAGATTGCAGGGGCTCTGACACAAATTTTCAGAACCTCTCTGGCCACAGGGGATGTACCAGAGGACTGGAGAACAGCTAACGTAGTACCATTATTCAAGAAGGGTAGCAGGGATAAACCAGGGAATTACAGGCCAGTGAGCCTAACATCTGTGGTAGGGAAATTATTGGAAAAAATTCTGAGGGACAAAATTAGTCTCCACTTGGAGAGGCAAGGATTAATCGGGGATAGTCAGCATGGCTTTGTCAAGGGTAAATCATGTCTGACAAATCTGATTGAATTTTTCGAGGGGGTGACTAGGGGGGTGGATGAGGGAAATGCTGTGGATGTGGTTTACATGGACTTCAGTAAAGCTTTTGACAAAGTCCCGCATAGGAGACTGGTCAAGAAGGTAAGAGCCCATGGGATCCAGGGTGCCTTGGCGCGTTGGATCCTAAACTGGCTGAGTGGCAGGAGGCAGAGGGTGATGGTCGAAGGTTGCTTTTGTGACTGGAAGCCTGTGTCCAGTGGGGTACCTCAGGGATCGGTGCTGGGTCCCTTGTTGTTTGTGATCTACATAAATGATTTGGATGAGAATGTAAAAGGTATGATCAGTAAGTTCGCAGATGACACGAAAATTGGTGGGGTGGTAAATTGTGAGGAGGAAAGCCTCAGGCTACAGGACGATATAAACGGGTTGGTCAGATGGGCGGAAAAGTGGCAAATGGAATTTAACCCTGAAAAGTGCGAGGTGATGCATTTTGGACGGACAAATAAGGCAAGGGAATACACAATGAGTGGTAGGACCCTAGGAAGTACAGAGGGTCAGAGGGACCTTGGTGTACATGTACATAGATCCCTGAAGGCAGCGGAACAGGTAGATAAGGTGGTTAAAAAGGCATATGGGATACTTGCCTTCATTAGCCGAGGCATAGAATATAAGAGCAGGGGGGTTATGATGGAGCTGTACAAAACGCTGGTGAGGCCACAGCTGGAGTACTGTGTGCAGTTCTGGTCGCCTCACTATAGGAAGGATGTGATTGCTTTGGAGAGGGTGCAGAGAAGATTCACCAGGATGTTACCTGGGATGGAGCGCCTCAGCTATGAAGAGAGGCTGGACAGGCTGGGGTTGTTTTCCTTGGAGCAAAGAAGGCTGAGGGGGGACCTGATTGAGGTGTACAAAATGATGAGGGGCATAGATAGGGTAGATAAAGAGGAACTTTTCCCCTTAGTAGGGGGGTCAATAACAAGGGGGCATAGATTCAGGGTAAGGGGCAGGAGATTTAGAGGGGATTTGAGGAGGAACTTTTTCACCCAGAGGGTGGTTGGAATGTGGAACTCAATGCCTGAAAGGGTGGTAGAGGCAGGAACCCTCACAACATTCAAGAAGCATTTGGATGAGCACTTGAAATGCCATTGCATACAAGGCTATGGACCAAATGCTGGAAAATGGGATTAGACTGGACAGGGATGGATGGGCGGCGCAGACACGATGGGCCGAAGGGCCTCTTTCTGTGCTGTAAAACTCTATGACTCTATGACTCTATGACTCTATGACCCGGTTCAAAATCTGGACCTGTTTCCTGTAGCACATTAGCCACACTGCCTTTTCCACTGACTTCTTATGCTCTTTGCTCGCTGTCCACCTGATGGCTGCGTCTACCGGACGCCCATCCAGTAAGAGATCAGAAAGCCACTGCTTAGTGAGATTTACCTTACCAAAGACATAATCCGCTATCCTCTCATCCATTGCATTTCGACCATTCAAACCTGGGTCTAATACATTGCAATCCTGCTGCCAGTGTCCTGCCGCGGTCGCCATTTTCTGTAAGGGGTTTTCTCTCTGAGATCGCAGAGGTTTCTCTCGCCAAAGGCCTCTCTCTCTCTTTTGCACAGTAAAACCTTGAGTGGTTCGACCCACTCGCCCCTTAGGTTCTAGACACTGGACTTAGGTGCAGGAACTACAATGCAGAGAAGACTCTTATAGACCAAGTTTCATGAATCAAAATGGAATTTTATTGCATATGGAAAAACAAATCAAATGCAAGCAAATAAGAGGGTACATGGGAGGGAAAAACAAATCATAACAATACAGTACTAGCTAAAATAGATACAGGCATATTATACCTTACAAAAGTCATTATGAAATGGGGAAACACACGGAACATCGAGGGACAACAACTCATGTTAATTATACCCAAAATGACCACCCCCTTTACCCTATCTAGATCCGATTATGAAGGGCCAGCAACATGCTCACCAATCCAGTTGGAAAAGTATAGAGTTTTGAAACAGGTCTGTGTTTTGATCCCCTCAGGCGTCCTGTTTCCTCGTGGTCAGTGGAGCCACAGCGGGCTGCACCACACCTCTCTCTCTCTCTCTCTCGAGGTGAAGGTCACGGACAGGCTGGACACTGACGGGCCTGGATGTCGGCGGAGATCATCTGCTTGACCACGGTTGGAAGCCCCTAGCCGGCTTTCATATAGGTTTCTTCGGTAGTTTTTCTACCCTCCCGTTTCGTCAACGGCCCGGGGTTGGTCAATGATCTCCCGATGTTTTACCCCGGGGCAGGACGCCGACTCGAACCATCTTCTTCTCCGAACTCCAGCTGCTATCGAAGGTAACGGCTATTACCGAAGGTCCTACGAAGATGATGAAGAAAGGAACCTCTCTCTTCCCAATATCTAAGATGAAGCCTTTTTCGCTACCCCCGGGTGTCTCCAATTATACTTCTCAGAAGAAGCCTCTATCTCCCGCCAAATCAAGGTTAGTCTTTGTTTAACTTTTGGCGGGCTTATAGCACAGCGGGGTAGTTATTATATTTAAACTGCTTTCGGGATTGCCGGTGATGGCCATCTCTGGTCTGGAATGACTTGGTAATGTTTTAATGTCTTCTTGATGTCTTTAACGGGTCCTTGATGAGTCCTTTATGAATATGGAACTGTTCCCCTTTGTCTGGGTAAACATTTAGATGGCCTTTATCTACAGGCCGATCTGACTGAATCTGCATCCAATCTTTATGTATGTGTTAAAGTCTGGTTTCGTTTTCTCAGAAACGGCTTCCAGAACTTACTGTGGGTTGAAGCCACAAAGGCTGTCTGGGGACTGCAGGAACCATTTTAAAGTGTCCCAATAAGCTAGTCATGGGGTCTGGTGGCCATTTAATGTGCCCCTTTTCTGGGCTTCTTTTAAAACAGTCTTTTAAAATCAAGGCCTCTTCTGCCAGAGGACCCTTATAGTACAATATTAATTTTGCAAATTCTACAGATGCTTCACCTTATGGGGTGGGGGCGGTTCTTTCACACAGCGTGGAAGATGGAACAGAAAGACCAATAGGGTTTATGTCTCGAACTCTGACACCGGCGGAAAAAAACTATTCCCAGTTAGATAAAGAGGGGTTAGCAGTAATGTTTGGGTTACAGAGGTTTCACAAGTACATATATGGCAGGAAATTCACCATATGCACCGATCATAAACCTCTTCTATCTCTTTTTAATGAAATGAAAACAGTACCACAGATGGTGTCACCCCAGATCCAGAGGTGGGCAGTGACGTTGAGGGCATATGAGTATGTCATCGTCTACAAGGCGTGCAAGTACCATGGGAACGCAGATGCCTTGAGCCGTCTTCCACTGCCAGGTACACCTATCCGTGCAGCTCCAGAGGACAGAGTTTTGATGTTGGAGGACATGGACACGGCAATTGTGACCGCAGAACAAGTAAGGATATGGACCGGTAAAAATCCAGTACTGTCTAGAGTCCGAGAATATGTGATGAGGGGTTGGCCACAGCATCCGGAAGTGACTGATTTCACACCTTACAGTGTCAGGAAGACAGAGCTGAGTGTGCAGGATGGTTGCGTGTTGTGGGGAGCATGAGTGATTATTCCACAGCCAGCACGACAGTCTATCCTAAGGCAACTACATCAGTGCCATCCTGGGGTCTCGCGTATGAAAGCCTTGGCAAGGAGTTACTTGTGGTGGCCAAAGCTAGATGAGGAGATAGAAAATCTAGTCAAGACATGCAGCACTTTTCAAGTACACAGGAAGGCACCAGCAGCGGCTCCTCTCCACCCCTGGCAGTGGCCAGATAAACCATGGAGAAGATTACATGTAGATTATGCAGGTCCATTCATGGGAAAGATGTTCCTCATAATCATTGATGCCCATTCCAAATGGATGGATGTTTATCCTGTAAATTCTGCTTCATCTACTGTTACTATAGGCTGCCTGCGTAGGAGTTTTAGTAATCAAGGTCTACCGGAGATCGTAGTAAGTGACAATGCCACGTGTTTTGTGAGTACAGAAACAAAAGAGTTCATGAGAAACAATGGCATAGTGCACGTGACCTCAGCTCCATATCATCCGTCTTCAAATGGACTTGCGGAGAGAGCCATACAAACATTTAAGGAGATGATGAAAAAAAGTGCGCAAGGGAGTTTGGCAGCCAAGGTGTCACAAGTTCTGTTCAGCTACAGAATAACACCTCAATCTACCACAGGACTCTCTCCTGCTGAGCTGTTGTTAGGACGTCGACTACGCTCCACTCTTGACCTGGTTCACCCAGATCTAAAAAGGAAGGTGGAAAACTGACAAATCAAACAAAAGGAGAACCATGACAGAAGGACAAAGAGCCGCAGTTTGAGAGAAGGAGATGCGGTCCTTACCAGGAATTTCAGTTATGGTCCAAAATGGATTCCTGGCGTCATAGACTCAATGACTGGTCCAGTATCATATACGGTCATGGTGGGAACTGGTCAGGTAGTATGCAGACATGTAGATCAGATACTGACCAGACAAGGGGAAATCGAAATGGAGGTTCCAGAGGAGATGTCGGAGGACAAGTTGGCCCCCAGTTATCAAAATGCATCAGTGGTACCACCACCACGAACAGAGCCAGTTCCACCTGGACCCCTTAGTCAAGAGGAAACCATCGTAGCAGAGTCAGATACTCTGAGTACTGCTCAGGAGCAGCAGGTGGCTCTACCACAACCAAGCAGGGACTTGACATAAGACGTTCACCAAGGACTCACAAGCCGCCAGAGAGATTGATAACGACCTGCTAGATTCGTTCAGTATGGACTATCGTTGAAGGAGTTTCCTTATGGGACTTTTTAAGAATGTTGTTAAGAAATTAATGTTCAACTTAAGAGGGGAGGGATATAGTAATCTGGGATGTAATGTTTAAGTTATCCACCAAATGGAGCCAAATATTAAGGGTTCACATTCACCAGTTTTTAAGGTAATGGGTCATGTATTCAATGTCCTGATACACCAGTTTATACGGTAATGTGGCATTGCATTATGGGTATGACTCAGAGGTGAATACTCCATCTTGCCATCGTGCAGTAAGAATTGTGTGTTTTGCTTGCAGCCTGTAAGAGATGTTTCTCTGCTACACCGTGTAATAAACAGTTGGGTTTTGTTCCTAATATCTCGCTTCTCTCAGTTTCTGACCTTACCACTCGGATATCACAGGCCCCATCACGAGAAATGACAGAGCTGATCAAATCGGAGTCAGTGTGGGTTCAAGTCCCACTCCAGTAGACTTGAGCACATGATCTAGGCTGAGACTCCCAGTGCTGCACTGTCGAAGGTGTCCTCAGTCAGATGAGACATTAAACATGAGAGTCTGCACTCTCACGTGGACCGAAAAGATCCCATGACATTATTTCAAATAAGAGCAATATTTATTCCTCAATTAACATCACCAAAAAACAGATTACCTGGTTATTATCATTTTGCTGTTTGTGGGAGCTCGCCGTGCGGAAATTGGCTACCGCATTTCCTACATTACAACAGTGACTATGTAGGAATTGCTTGGTTCCTAACCAAAGGACTGAGATCGAGTCAGTCTGTCAACCAAACGAAGTTTAATACTGTTTTGCCGAAGTGACAATCAAAACGCAGGAGAACTAACTAACAGGTCTATGCTCAATGCTGGCTCCACGAGGACTGAGGGAAAACAGTCCTCAGTCTGACGTCATGACGTCATTACGTTTCCCGCTTTTGGGAACGTCATGTAACCCACGTGGTGACGTCATCGCGTTCGGTCTTAATCCTACAGAGACCGCGCTATTTACATGCAGTAAAACGAATACAGGTACAGATTCATTCTGTTACAGATAATTATGTACAGCGATATAAGAGTCCCTTGGTGGCTCTGCCACATGCACCCCCCCAGAATTGACTTTAACAGCAAAAGTCAACCGAAGAAGAGGTCGGGCAAGCCTGTTCGAACGATTCCTATATTCCCGGAGAGGAATTTGCTGAGCAGTGGATGGGCTGACAGGTGGAGCGATCCGGTCAGACGTAGTAGCGGCGGGCGGTCGACCCCGACGTGGTGGCTGTGCAGTTTCGACCGGCCGGTCGAGGTCCAGGTGCGCGGGCTTGAGGCGATCAATTGAAATGTAGTCGGGTTTGCCACCGATGTCAACCAAAAAACTCTTGTCGCCTGCCTCCAGTACGTGGAAGGGGACCGTATAAGGAGGCTTGAGTGGACCGCGATGGGCATCATAGCGAATGAAGACAAACTCAGCCTGCATTAACTCTGTCAGTATGTGAGAGGAAGGAAGGCCGTGGTGCGACGTTGGAATTGGCTTAAAGGAGTCGGCTGCTTCCCGGTGGGTGCTGAGTTGGTCGGCTGCTGACCACGGCTTAGTTGGTGATGGCAGGAAATCGCCTGGCACCCGGAGTGGCTGGCCATACACCAGCTCCGCAGAAGATGACCGCAGGTCTTCCTTAGGCGCCGTGCACAAACCAAGCATAACCCACGGGGGCCGATCCACCCATGCGGTGCCCTGCAGGCTGGCCCTCAGCGATGCCTTTAACGACCGATGGAAACGTTCGCACAACCCGTTCGCCTGCGGGTGGTAAGCTGTGGTGCGATGGAGCTTGGTGCCCAAACCTAAAGCCACAGCGTTCCAAAGTTCGGACGAAAACTGTGGACCACGGTCGGACCAAATATCTGCCGGGACACCGAAACGTGCAACCCACGAGGAGATAAAAGCCCTGGTGACATCAGCGGAGGTAGTAGACGCCAAAGGAACCGCCTCTGGCCATCTTGTAGTGCAGTCGACCATGGTCAGGAGGTGTGTGAAACCTTGTGATGGCGGAAGCGGCCCAACGAGGTCTACGTGGACATGGTCGAAACGGCGTTCTGGCACTTCGAAAGTGGCCAAGGGGGCTTTTACATGCCGTTGCACTTTAGATTTTTGACAAACGACACAGGTGTTAGCCCAGTCGCGGACATCTTTACGCATTCCGCTCCAGACGAATTTAGATGCCAGTAATCTTTGAGACACCTTCACGCCAGGATGCGAAAGTTCGTGTATGGCATCAAAAACTTTGCGACGCCAGGAAGTCGGAACGATCGGGCGGGGATCTCCCAAGGAGACGTCGCAGAGCATGGAGGTGCCTGCTGAATGGAATTGCACATCTGCTGGCTGGAGGCAGGAGGAGTCGGTGCGGAACGCCTGTGTTTCCGGATCGGTTGCTTGGTCGGCAGCCATGTGGGAATGGTCTATTCCTAGCTGAACGGCTTGGACGGTCGCACGCAAAAGACAATCAGCCACCACGTTGTCCTTGCCGGCCACGTGCTGAATGTCGGTCGTAAACTCCGAAATAAAGGTAAGTTGTCGCTGCTGTCGAGCCGACCATGGTTCGGCGGTCTTGGCCATAGCAAACGTCAGTGGTTTGTGATCCACGAATGTGGTGAATTGGCGTCCCTCTAATAAAAATCGAAAATGGCGGATAGCCAGGAACAGCGCCAACAACTCCCTGTCGAACGTGCTGTAGTTGCGTTCATTACGTTGTAGTTGGCGACTAAAAAACGCCAGTGGCTGCCACGTGCTGCTGACCCACTGTTCTTGCACGGCGTCTATGGCGTAGTCAGAAGCGTCGGTCGTGAGAGCGATAGTGGCACCAGGCAGTGGGTGTGCCAACATAGTTGCATTTGCTGGAGCGGTTTTCGTGTCGCTGAAGGCGCAGTCCATTTCGGGCGTCCAAACCACGGATCCTTTTCCCGGCTTTCCTCAAAGAGCCTCGTAGAGTGGTTGCATAAGTTGTGCAGCCCTAGGAATGAAACGGTGGTAAAAATTTACCATACCCAGGAACTCCTGGAGGGCCTTGATGGACTGCGGCCATGGGAAAGCTGTAATCGCCTCTACCTTTGACTGGAGCGGCATCGCGCCCTCCGAAGTGATACGGTGGCCCAAGAAGTCGATTTGTGATAGGCCGAACTGACATTTGGCCGGGTTGATTATCAAGCCATGTTGATGGAGGTGGCGAAAGAGGGTACGCAACTGGCAGATGTGCTCCTCTTTGGTAGAGCTGGCGATCAGGATATCGTCAAGGTAGACAAATAAAAAGGTAAGGTCCCGCAGCACCGAATCCATCAGGCGCTGAAATGTCTGCGCCGCATTCTTGAGCCCAAATAGCATCCGGAGGAACTCGAACAGGCCAAAGGGAGTAATGACCGCCGTCTTTGGGGTGTCTTGGGGGTGCACGGGCACTTGATGGTATCCACGTACGAGGTCGACCTTGGAGAATATTGACTTTCCTGCCAAATGCGCGAAGAAATCCTGGATATGCAGTATTGGATACCGATCGGGAGTTGTGACGTCATTAAGGCGTCGGTAGTTACCGCATGGCCGCCATCCGCTGCCGGGTTTCGGGACGAAATGGAGAGGCGAGGACCAGGGACTATTCGACCGGCGAATAATCCCCAGCCGCTCCAGTGCGGCAAACTCCGCCTTTGCGGCCGCGAGTTTGCTGGGTTCTAGGCGCCGAGTCCATGCGTAAACTGGAGGACCGGTCGTAGCGATGTGATGCTCCACACCGTGTTTGGCGGTAGAGGAGGAGAAAGTGGGCTTGGTTAGTTCCGGGAATTCCCCGAGCAGGCGAGTGAATTCATTAGGCGCAGGCAAGGCGCAGGAGACCGCGTGCGACACAACAGCACTGCGGAAGCAAGGGATGGAGTTGTAAGTAGCCGCGTTAATCAGTCGGCGATTTCTCATATAACAACAAAAGGCTGTTGGCGCATAACAAATCTGCGCCGAGGATGGCTTGCGAGATTTTGGCCGCCGAAACACACCTGGGCCTGCCGTTTACCAAAGGTACGGATGGCACTGCCGTTGGCGGCCTGGAGGGGAGAACCACGCCTCCCCGTCCGGATGTCGAGGACGGAGGCGGGAAGGGTGCTACACTGCGCCCCTGTGTCGCATAAAAACCATCGGCCCGAGATGAAATCGATAATGTAAAGGAGCTTCCCGGAATCGCCAACTGCCATCGCGGCCGTGGGACATCCCTTAGGATCGGTCTTCCTTTCCCGTAATTGGTGCTGTAAGATTCAAAATTTTCATTAATAATCACGCAGTAAAATAGGGTTCATAAGACAGTTTTATTGACCAAAAGAAGCTTGTACAGAGAAACCTTTGATAAAAGGGCACAGAAAATGGCCGCCGGACCTCGTGACCAGCTTCTGGGACAATTTGAATTTCTGTTACTGCAAGTCAGACAGGCTTGTGGATTGAGGACATTAAGCCCGCGAAAACTGAGCATACATATTAATTAGATTATAAGTACAGGACAGTTTTGGGTAGCAGGATGAGGCCCATCAAGGAATGGGCGGACAATGCACGAACACTTTAACCCATTACACTGTACAAAGAGAAGCCGTTTAACAGCCATCCAGGGCAATCTCCAGACCGATCAATATACAAACCAAGTTACGGTAACAAAGCAAAGACATTATCGGCCCAGGAAGGCCAGTTAAGCTATCACCGACTCCCGTTACGAAGACAAAACGCCCCTGCAGAGAATTCTGCCCGCCAAAAATATTACAAAGACAGGACTATGATTTGGCGGGAGATAAGAATGTCCCAAAAAGGTATAACTGTGGATTGAAAGATCCATCAGTGGCTTTACTTCGGTTTTCATTTCTTCAATGCTTCGGGACAGACTCTTCGGTTAAGGCAGCACTTCGGTTTCGGAACGTGGTCGGTGTTCGGCCAGGCAAGGCTCGGCCACGACGGGAAGACGACGAGGGTGGCCCGGGTACTTTTGTCGGGAGATCATCGACGACCCAGGCCGAAGGAGAAGACACCCTCGGGAAAGACGACGATCCAGGCCGGAGAAAAAGGACACTCCGGGCCCAGCACTCCAGTGCCTCAACATCCCATCGGTAACGGATTCTCACAGGTGCATTCAGTGCTTCAACATCACGTCGGTAACGGATTCATCCGTGGCGAGCGCTCACCAAGGCTGTATCGGCAGCCTCATCGCGGGAGAACCAAGAGGAAAACAAGCTGCGCCAGAAGTTTCCAAATCCACGTGACGACGGAAAGCTGTGCCAAAAAGGCTGCGAACCCCTTTTCGCAATTCTGAAAGTGGTGAGCATGATCCCGAGTTCCTCAAGTCGAAACTTAGTTAGGTCTAGGAGAGGGGGTTAAGGGTAGTTGTAATGTGTTACCCCTTTTACGATGTGCCGTGTGTTCCCCATTTCCATAGAGTTAAGTTTATAGATATGTGCATGCTTGTAGTAGCTTTAATCTGTGCATATGACATGTATTTTATAATGCTGCAAACTGTTCAATAAAGGCATCCATTTCGTGCTATTCGACCTGGTCTATTGAGTTTTTCTCTGTACTACAGTTCCCTGCACCTAAGTCCAAGGTCTAGAACCGTAGGGAAGAGTGGGTCGAACCACTCAAGGGTAATTATTGCAAGAAGCCTGGCGGGAGACCAGAGCAAGAGAAACCCCCTACAGTGCTGGCGTTGTTTCTTCGATTGAGGCGTGAAACTGCAGGGAGGCCGGCAGCATCTGGCTTTCGCGCCGAAACGGGCATGGTAAAAACATAAGTCGGGCGATGGAGGTGTCGGGGAGGAGTCCGCGAGGGAGGGGCGCCCCGTGGCGGCGCAGAATTGCTGCATGGCCGCATAAATGGTGTCTGCTTCGTCGGCAAGCGCTACGCAATCCGTAGTATCCGATCTTGCGAGGGCCGCCTGTATCTGCTCGGGCAATTGACTCAAGAACAACTCTCGAAAGAGGAAACATTGCGGTTCGGAGCCAAGGAGTGTGAGCATCTGGCACATTAACTCCGATGGCTTGGAGTTGCCTAACCCGGGCAGCATCAGTAAATGGCGTGCGCGTTCCGCCTTCGTGAGGCCGAAAACCTGAATTAACCGCGCTCCAATCTCCAATCTTGGAACTCAGAGAGAAGGAGAGTGGTAAAAAGTAATCCAAGTGTGACGTCACCAGAAAGCGGGTAAGTGATTGGTTGGTGAGCATTTCTCTCTTTTTTAAGCTTAAACTCTGTGGTTTATAGTTTCTAAGGTGCGATATTCATCATCTAGAATCGGGGCAGAGGGTATTTAAGAATAATATTAATAAATTTAATTAATTACATAGAATGGGAGATCGGGTGATGTGTTGCTGCTGCAGTATGTGGGAGCTGGTGGACACCATTGATGCTCACGGTGATCACATTTGCAGTAAGTGTTGGCTGCTCGAGGAATTCTGGATCCGTGTTGAAGAGCTGGAGTTCGAGCTTCAAACACTGAGACACATCAGGGAGGGGGAGAGTTACCTGGATTCTGTGTATCAGGAGGTAGTCACACCAATTAGATTAATTAATTCAGATGTAGTCCGTGGCCAGGGTCAGGATGGTGTGACTAGAAGTGAGGCAGGTACGGGGATCCAGGAGGTAGTGTTGGAGGAGCCGCAGCCCTTGCTCTTGTCCAACAGGTTTGAGGCTCTTACTCCCTGTGAGGATGGGAACAGGGACTGCGGGGAGGATGAGCAACCCGGCCACAGCACCGTGAAGCGGGGGGCCATTCAAGTGGGGGGAGATAAAAGAAATGTTGTAGTGGTAGGGGATAGTATCGTTAGGGGGATAGATAGTGTTCTTTGCAGCCGAGAGCGAGAGTCCCGAAGGCTGTGTTGCCTGCCCGGTTAGGGGCCAAATTAAAAAGCAGAACCACAAGGGTAATAATCTCTGGATTACTACCTGAGCCACGTGCAAATTTGGCTAGGGTAAATAAAATTAGAGAGTTAAATGCGTGGCTCAAAGACTGGTGTGGGAGAAATGGGTTTTGCTTCCTGGGACACTGGCATCAGTACTGGGACAGGAGAGAGCTGTTCCGTTGGGACGGACTTCACTTGGCCAGTGCTGGGACTAGAGTCCTGGCGAATCGAGTAACTAGGGCTGTAGAGAGGACTTTAAACTAATTAGTGGGGGGGAGGTTTTAAGAGAGCGAAAAATAAAAATGACAGCGGAGAAGGCAATAGAGCACGGTAGCAGTGGGGGAATTAAAAACCAGAGCGTGTCAGGAAGGGACAGAATGTATAATGATAATAAAGGTAAAGTAGTAAAAGGGGTAAAAGCAGGAATAAATTGTCAGAAAACATATTTGAAAGTTCTTTATCTGAATGCACGCAGCATTCGTAACAAAATTGACGAGTTGACGGTGTGGGGGACTACGGTCTCCCGCGTAAAGAAATAGGCAACACAGCGAGCTACAAGAAATAGGTCTTTACTCCAACTCTCACAATACAGTACTGAATTCGTGAAGCCCGCGAACCTGTGATGACTCACGGATTGGTCACCTGCTGGAACCTGATTGGTTTTCCTTCTCTCAGCAGCAGGCAAGTCTGAACGTGCCTTATTCCTCTCAGCTTGCAACTGTCTTGCGGGGGGAGGGGAATACAGCAGTTAAAAGGGGATTATACAGGTTTATCTACATACACACAGTGGCCTAGAAATTGGGTTTTGGCTTAGCCAGGGCTTTAGCGCCGGAAGTTAGTGCCGGCGCTAAGTCCCCCTGCGCGCGCCAAAAATTCAGCAGGGCCGCGCCCAAACGGCTGCCGGCGCTACTGAAGGGTCTTTGCGGCGGTAAATCGGCGCTAACTGCCGTTTCGCGCCGCAATTCCGGCGCTGCGGCACCCGATGTGGTGCGGCAGGCTCGGGAAGTGCAGGCCTCCTCCTTCCGTTAAGGAGGAGCTGCCTGCACCCGGCCGCGGCCCGCGCAAATCTGTCTAAAAATGAGCCCGGCACCTCGGACAAGTGCCGGGCTTGCATCTGTTCCGGGGGGTGGGGGGGAGAAGTCCGGGGAGGGAGCTGCAGGCAGGCGGCCGGCGGGAAAGCGGCCGGCCGCCGCGGGGCCTTTAATGCGCCGGCGCAAACTCATGCAAGACTCTGTTGCCAGAGTCTTAGTTGCGGCTGCCACGGGCGAGGCGGCCGCAACTGAATTTCGGCGCTAGGGCCCGTCGGCATGGCAACCAGGACGCTGCGCACACCGATGACGTCATCGGTGCCGGCGCAGCGCTACCGGTGCAACGCTGATTTAGGGCCCCAGGGAATTTTTAAACTGGCCATAACTCTGGCGCTAGTCCCTCTAGCGCCTCAAAAGCGGCGCTAAGGCAACTGAATTTCTAGGCCAGTGTTTCCCCAATGCGGTACAAATAACTACACATGGGTATGATCTGGTGGCCATTACGGAAACATGGCTGCAAGATAATCATGACTGGGAACTAAACATACAAGGGTATTTGACAATTAGGAAGGACAGACAGGAAGGAAAGGGAGGTGGGGTTGCTATGTTAATCAAGGATGGAATCACTGCAATAGTCAGAAATGATATTGGGTCAAAGGATCAGGATAGTGAAAAAGTTTGGGTGGAGATAAGGAATAATAAGGGGAAAAAGTCACTAGTGAGCATAGTCTATAGGCCTCCTAACAGTTGCAACTCTGTTGGTCGGAGTATAAATCAGGAAATAGTTGGGGCTTGTAATAAGGGAACAGCTATAATCATGGGGGATTTTAACTTTCATATTAACTGAACTAATCAAATTGGGCATGGCAGCCTTGAGGAAGAGTTCATAGAGTGTATTAGGGACGGGTTCCTTGAGCAGTATGTAACTGAACCAACCAGGCAATCTTAGATCTGGTCCTGTGTAATGAGACAGGATTAATAAAAAATGTCCTAGTAAAGGATCCCCTTGGAATGAGTGACCATAATATGGTTGAATTCCAAATTCAGTTTGAGGATGAGAGAGTTGGATCTCAAACCAGCGTACTGAGCTTAAATAAAGGAGACTATGAAGGTATGAGAGTAGAATTGACTAAAGTGGACTGGGAAAACAGATTAAAGTGTAAGACAGTACAAGAGCAGTGGTCTACATTCAAGGAGATATTTCACATCTTTCAAGATAAATATATTCCACTGAGGAAAAAGGGGAATAAAAGAAAAGACAGCCATCCGTGGCTTAGTAAAGTAATAAAGGATAGTATCCGACTGAAAACAAGGGCATATAAAGTAGCCAAATCTAGTGGGAGGATAGAAGATTGGGAAGCATTTAAAAGCCAGCAAACAATAACTAAAAGATTAATTAAGAAAGGGAAGATAGATTATGAAAGTAAACTAGCAAAAAATATAAAAACAGATAGCAAGAGCTATATAAAAAGAAAAAGGGTGGCTAAAGTGAACGTTGGTCCCTTAGAGGATGGGACCGGGAAACTCGTGGTGGGGAACATGGAGATGGCAAAGACGCTGAACAAATATTTTGTATCAGTCTTTACAGTAGAGGACACTAAAAATATCCCAACACTGGACAAACAGGGGGCAATGGGGGGGAGGAGCTAAACACGATTAAAATCACTAAGGAGATGGTACTCAGTAAAATAATGGGACTTAAGGCGGATAAATCCCCCGGACCTGATGGCCTACATCCTAGGGTCTTGAGAGAAGTGGCGGTAGGGATTGTGGATGCATTGGTGATTATTTTCCAGAACTCCCTGCACTCAGGAAAGGTCCCGGCAGATTGGAAAACTGCTAATGTAACACCCTTATTTAAGAAGGGAAGTAGACAAAAAGCTGGAAACTATAGACCAGTTAGCCTAACATCTGTGGTTGGCAAAATATTGGAGTCCATTATTAAGGAAACAGTAACAGAGCATTTGGATAAACATAATTTAATAGGACAGAGTCAGCATGGTTTTATGAAGGGGAAGTCATGTTTGACAAATTTGCTCGAATTCTTTGAGGATGTAACATACAGGGTGTATAAAGGGGAACCAGTGGATGTAGTGTATTTGGACTTCCAAAAGGCATTTGACAAGGTTCCACACAAAAGATTACTGATCAAGATAAGAAATCACGGGATTGGGGGTAATATACTGGTATGGGTGGAAGATTGGCTATCTAACAGAAAACAAAGAGTTGGGATAAATGGTTCATTCTCGGGCTGGCAATCAGTAACTAGTGGTGTTCCGCAGGGGTCAGTGCTGGGACCCCAACTCTTTACAATCTATATTAACGATTTGGAGGAAGGGACCGAGTGCAACATATCCAAGTTTGCCGACGATACAAAGATGGGAGGGAAAGCAGTGAGCGAGGAGGACATAAAAAACCTGCAAAAGGACATAGACAGGCTAAGTGAGAGGGCAGAGATTTGGCAGATGCAATATAATGTTGGAAAGTGTGAGGTTATGCACTTTGGCAGAAAAAAATCAAAGAGCAAGTTATTATCTAAATGGAGAGAAACTACAAAGTGCTACAGTACAAATGGATCTGGGAGTCCTGGTGCATGAGACACAAAAAGTTAGTATGCAGGTGCAGCATGTGATCAGGGAGGCCAATGGAATCTTGGCTTTATTGCAAGGGGGATGGAGTATAAAAACAGGGAAGTCTTGCTGCAGTTATACAGGGTATTGGTGAGGCCACACCTGGAATACTGCGTGCAGTTTTAGTTTCCATATTTAGGAAAAGATATACTTGCTCTCGAGGCGGTTCAGAGAAGGTTCACTTGGTTGATTCCAGAGATGAGGGGGTTGACATATGAGGAAAGGTTGAGTAGGTTGGGACTCTACTCATTGGAGTTCAGAAGAATGAGAGGCGATCTTATCGAAACATATAAGATTGTGAGGGGGCTTGATCGGGTGGATGCGGTGAGGATGTTTCCACTGATGGGTGAGATTAGAACTAGGGGGCATAATCTAAGAATAAGGGGCTGCCCTTTCAAAACTGAGATGAGGAGAAACTTCTTCACTCAGAGGGTAATAAATCTATGGAATTTGCTACCCCAGAGAGCTGCGGAAGCTGCAACATTAAATAAATTTAAAATGGAGATAGACAGTTTCCTAGCAGATAAGGGAATTAGGGGTTACGGGGAGCGGGCAGGGAAGTGGACGTGAGTCTAGATTCGGATCAGCCATGATCCTATTGAATGGCGGAGCAGGCCCGAGGGGCCGTATGGCCTACTCCTGCTCCTACTTCTTATGTTCTTATGTTCTTATGTTTTAGCATGCTGTACTTGCCGTCGACCGGGGGGTTTTCAAGCAGGTTGATGATCCTCGAAGCCGTGGAGCCGTCGAGTGCGGAGACCACGTAGAGGTAACAGGTCTGATCCGCCACAATGTTTCGAAGGTCAAACTGAACTTCCGCTTGCACGAACCAGGAGGCTGCCTGTTGTTCCCAAAACTGAGGGAGCTTCAAAGTCACCGCGTTCGCTTCCATCATTTCGTTGCATTGCGCTTCCTCCGCGAAGATCATTCGTGAAAGTTCGGGGTCACCACTGTAGGAATTGCTAGGTTCCTAACCAAAGGACTGAGATCGAGTCAGTCTGTCAACCAAACGAAGTTTAATACTGTTTTGCCGAAGTGACAATCAAAACGCAGGAGAACTAACTAACAGGTCTATGCTCAATGCTGGCTCCACGAGGACTGAGGGAAAACAGTCCTCAGTCTGACGTCATGACATCATTACGTTTCCCGCTGTTGGGAACGTCACGTGACCCACGTGGTGACGTCATCGCGTTCGGTCTTAATCCTACAGAGACCGCGCTATTTACATGCAGTAAAACGAATACAGGTACAGATTCATTCTGTTACAGATAATTATGTACATCGATATAAGAGTCCCTTGGTGGCTCTGCCACAACTACATTTCAAAAGTACTTCATTGACTTCCAGTGTTCTGGATAACCATGTGTGCAGGAAGTATCGTCAGCTCGAGGAGCTCGAGCTCCGGGTTTCGGAGCTTGAGCAGCAGCTGGTGTCACGGCGGTGCATCCGTGAGGCTGAGAGCATGATTCAGGAGGTGGTCACCTCGCAGCGTAAGAGTGTGCAGACAGAGAGGGAATGGGTGACCGCCAGAAAGAAAAGGAGGACCAGGCAGGTAGTGCAGGAGTCCCCCTGAGTGCATCTCGCTCTCCAACCAGTACTGAATACTGGTGAGGGCGATGGTTCCTCTGGGGAGTACAGCCAAAGCCAAGTCTACGGCACCATGGGTAGCTCAGCTGTACGGGGGAAGGAGGGATATCAGGAAAGCAATAGTGATACGGGATTCAATAGTTAGGGGAACAGAGACATTTCTGCGGCCACAGACGTGACTCCAGGATGGTATGTTGCCTCCCTGGTGCCAGGGTCAAGGATGTCACTAAGTGGCTGCAGAACACTCTGAAGGGGGAGGGTGAACAGCCAGAGGCCGTGGTCCATATCGGTATCAACGGTAGAAAGATGGATGAGGTCCTGCAGGCAGATTTTAGGGAGCTAGGAAAGAGATTAAAAAGCAAGACCTCAAAGGTAGTAATCTCCGGATTACGCCCGCTGCCACGCACAAGTGAGTATAGAAATAGGAGGATAGAGCAGATGAATGCATGGCTGGAGAGATGGTGCAAAAGGGAGGGTTTTAAACTCCTGGGACATTGGAACCAGTTCTGGGGGAGGTGGGACCTGTACAGGCCGGACGGGTTGCACCTCAACAGAGCCGGGACCAGTATCTTCGCGGTGGGTTTTGCTAGTGTTGTTGGGGAGGGTTTAAACCAACTTGGCAGGGGAATGGGCACCAGGATGTAGCATTAGAAAGGAGAAACATGGTGCACAAAAGAGTGGGAGATACAGATAGCATTAGAGTAAGTGATAGTATGGTATTAGGTGGGGTCAGACTAAGAGAAAATAGAATGGGCTAAAAATTGAGTTGCTGGGGCGCTAAAATTAGCACACCCGCGACGGAAATTGAGTGGTAGCGCCCCAAGAGGGTAGTGGGGCACTACTGGAAGCGCCCCACTACCCTCTTGGGACGCTGCGATGGAATATTGCGGCGCTAGGTGCCGCAGCATCACGCAACGTGCCGCGGTATTGCAGGCCTTCCTCCCCTCCTTAAAGGGGAGGGGTCTTGTGCAGCGCGACCCGGGGCCCAGCTGGGCCCCCAGGGGTCGGGAGTGTCGGCAAAAGAGCCCGGCACTCAAGAGAAGTGCCGGGCTCATGGAGCGCAGCCGGCACTCCGCGGGGGTGCGGGTAAGGAGGCCAGGAACAGGAGCGGAGGCAGGTGCTGGCAGGCGGCCAGCAACATAAATGGCCGCCCCACACCTCGCCTTTAAATAGAGCCTCCCCGGCTGCAGGTAGGCCCCCTTGAACCCGTCGGACATAGCGTCCAGCGGTAAGTCAGGGGGCACTCCCAAAGTTCGCGGCCGGGGCACGAGAGGGGCGTTGCACACGGTGATGACGTCATCGCCGGCGGCACAGCACCGTGGGGTACTAACGGTTAGCGCCGCCGCTAACCTCCCGCTGAATTTTGCGGGAGGCATTGGCGGCACCGTGCCCGGGCGCTAGTTGCTTTGCGCCCCATTAACGCCCTCTTCAGGCGCTAACGGGAGGTTCAAAGCAACCCAATTTTTCCCCCAATAAGATCTAAGATAGATTTATAGTGCATGTATGTAAACGCACGAAGTGTGGTAAATAAGGTTGGTGAGTTGCAGGTGCAAATAGCCACATGGGAATATGATGTTGTAGTGATAACGGAGACCTGGCTCAAAAAAGGGCAGGATTGGGTACTAAATATTCCTGTCAACGGAGACCTGGCTCAAAAAAGGGCAGGATTGGGTACTAAATATTTCTGGATATAAGGTGTTCAGGAAAGATAGGGAAGGAAAGAAAGGAGGTGGGGTGGCAGTATTGATTGAGGAGAATATTACTGTGCTGGAGAGAGAGGATGTCCTGGAGGGGTCAAGGACAGAATCTATTTGGTTAGAGTTAAAAAAAATAGAGGTGCCATTACACTACTAGGTGTATTCTATTGGCCGCCTACTAGTGGGAAGGATATAGAGGAGCAAATTTGCAGTGAAATTACAGAGAGGTGCAAGAACTATAGAGTAGTGATAATAGGGGACTGCAACTATCCTAATACAGACTGGGATAGGAATAGTGTAAAGGGCAGAGAGGGGGAAGAATTTCTGAAGTGTGTTCAGGAGAACTTTCTTGATCAGTGCATTTCCGGCCCAATGAGGAAGGGAGCATTGCTGCATTTGGTTCTGGGGAATGAGGTGGGTCAGGTGGATCAAGTTTGAGTAGGGGAACATTTAGGGAACAGTGATCATGGTATCATAAGGTTTAGGTTAGCTATGGAAAAGGACAAAGAACAATCTAGAGTCAAAATACTTAACTGGAGGATTTCAGTGGGTTGAGAACGGAGCTGGCCCGGGTAAATTGGAATCAAAGATTGGCAGGCAAAACTGTAATCGAACAATGGGCTGCCTTTAAAGGGGATACAGTCGAGGTACATTCACACGAGGGGGAAAGGTAGGGCAACCAAAGCCAGAGCTCCCTGGATAATGAAAGAGATAGAGAGTAAGATAATGCAGAAAAAAGGGGCATATGACAGATGTCAGGTTCAGAATACAAGTGAGAACCAGGCTGAATATAGAAAGTTCAGAGGGAAAGTGAAAAAGGAAATAAGAGGGGCAAAGAGAGAGTATGAGAATGGGCTGGCAGCTAACATAAAAAGAAATCCAAAAGTCTTCTATAGGCATATAAATAGTAAACGGGTAGTAAGAGGAGGGGTGGGGCCGATTAGGGACCAAAAAGGAGACCTACGCATGGAGGCAAAGGGCATGGCTGAGGTACTAAATGAGTACTTTGCATCTGTCTTTACCAAGGCAGAAGATGCTGCCAAAGTCATAGTGAAAGAGGAGGTAGTTGAGATATTGGATCAGATAAGAATTGATAAAGAGGAGCTACTAGAAAGACTGGCTGTACTTAAAGTAGATAAGTCACCAGGACCAGATGGGATGCATCCTAGGATGCTGAGGGAAGTAAAGGTGTAAATTGCGGAGGTACTGGCCATAATCTTCCAATCCTCCTTAGATACGGGGGTGGTGCCAGAGAAATGGGGAATTGCAAATGTTACACCCTTGTTCAAAAAAGGGTGTAAGGATAAACCCAGCAACTACAGGCCAGTCAGCTTAACCTCAGTAGTGGGGAAGCTTTTAGAAACAATAATCAGGGACAAAATTAACAGTCACTTGAACAAGTGTGGATTAATTAAGGGAAGCCAGCATGGATTTGTTAAAGGCAAATTGTGTTTAACCAACTTGATTGAATTTTTTGATGAGGTAACAGAGAGGGTTGATGAGGGTAATGTGGTTGATGAGGTGTACATGGACATCCAAAAGGCATTTTAAAGTGCCACATAATAGGCTTGCCAGCAAAGTTGAAACCCGTGGAATAAAAGGGACAGTGGCAGCATGGATACGAAATTGGCTAAGTGACAGGAAACAGAGAGTAGTGGTGAACGGTTGTTTTTCGGACTGGAGCAAGGTACACAGTGATGTTCCCCAGGGATCGGCACTAGTACCACTGCTTTTCTTGATACATATTAATGATTTGGAGTAGGTGTACAGGGCACAATTTCAAAATTTACAGATGACACAAAACTTGGAAGTATAGTGAACAGTGAGGAGGATAGGGATAGACTTCAAAATAACATAGACAGGCTGGTGGAATGGGCGGACACATGACAGATGAAGTTTAACGCAGAAAAGTGCAAAGTGATAGATTTTGGTAGGAAGAATGAGGAGAGGCAATCTAAACTAAAGGGTACAATTCTAAAGGGGGTGCATGAACAGAGAGACCTGGGGGTATATGTGCACAAATCGTTGAAGGTGGCAGGGCAGGTTGAGAAATCATTTAAAAAAGCATACGGGATCGTGGGCTTTATAAATAGAGGCATTGGGCTAGATTTTCGGGGAGCCGTCAGGCAGGGTTTCAGGCGTGTGGGGGGGGAATATCCCGACTTTGGGGGTCCTGACACCATCCCGCCCAAAACCCCGCCCCACAGGTAGTTAACAGGCAGTTTTTAGCCTAATCCCTATTTTGAGGGGTGTCGTGTGGGATTCCCGACGGCTCCAAACCACGCCAGGTTAGAGCAGGCGGGCCGTCGGGTTGAAGGACTTGGAGGGGTCGCGATGTCGGTGTTCAGGTGAGTGATGGGTGCATGAGTGCAAAGGTAAGTGTGTTTGGTGTGTCTAAAGTGTGTAAAGAACTTTTACTTACCTTTACTTACCTTAACAGCCTTTCTTCCTGTAGCCGTCGGGAGCGCAGCACTCAGCCGGAACTGAAAGCTGAACGGCTGCGATCTGTCAAAAGTGACAGCCTTCAGCTTTTAAGTGCTGCTGAGATTTCTAAATGAGTCTGCGCAGAATGACTCAGCTTAGAAATCAGACTGTCAGTGTTTGACAGCTTCAAACAGCTGTAAAACACTGATATTTCATCTGTCAGAAATCTTGACAGATGAAATTTCAGTCTGTGACGTCACCTGTTGCCGGGTGGCCCTTAATTGGCCTGCTGAGCCAGCTGGGCGGGCTCAACAAGGTCAATCAAGGGAAAATCGCGCGGATTGGCCGGACGTCAAAGTAGGCGGGTCAGAAACCCGAAAGGAGAAGTCCCGCCTTCTTCCCGACAGGTTCGACAAAATCGACCCCATAGAGTACAAAAGCAAGGAAGTTATGATGAACCTTTATAAAACACTGGTTCGGCCACAACTGGAGTATTGTGTCCAATTCTGGGCACCACACTTTAGGAAGGATGTGAAGGCTTTAGAGAGGGAGCGGAAAAGATTTACAAGAATGGCTCCAGGGATGAGGGACTTCAGTTACGTGGATAGATTGGAGGTACTGGGGCTGTTCTCCTTGGAGCAGAGAAGATTGAGAGGAGATTTGATAGAGGTGTTGAAAATCATGAGGGGTCTGGACGGAGTAGATAGAGAGAAACTGTTCCCATTGGCGGAAGGGTCGAGAACCAGAGGACACAAATTTAAGGTGATTGGCAGAAGGTCCAAAGGCGACATGAGGGAAAACTGTTTTATGCAGCGAGTGGTTAGGATCTGGAATACACGGCCTGAGAGGGTGGTGGAGGCAGATTCAATCGTGGCTTTCAAAAGGGAATTAAATAAGTACCTGAAAAAAAAATTGCAGGGCTACGGAGAAAGGGCGGGGGAGTGGGACTAGCTGAAGGGTTCTTGCAGAGAGCTGGCACGGGCTTGATGGGCTGAATGGCCTCCTTCTGTGCCGTAACGTTTCTATGATTCTATGACCGAAGACAATGGCTTCAGTTTTCCCAATATTTAGTTCTGCTCATCAGTGCAGGATATCGGACAAAGAGTCTGACAATTTAGAGACAGTGGAGAGGTCGAGAGAGGTGGTGGAGGCGGAAGTGGAGCTAGGTGTCATCAGCGTACATGCAGAACCTGACGTCGTGTTTTCGGATGATGACCCCGAGGGGCAGCATATAGATGAGAAATAGGCGGGGGCCGAGGATAGATCCTTGGGGGACACCAGAGGTAACAGTGCGGGAGCGGGAAGAGAAGCCATTGTAGTTGATTCTCTGGCTACAACTAAGTAGGAATGGAACCAGGCGAGGACAGTCCCACCCAGCTGGATGATGGAGGGGATGCGCTGGAGGAGGATGGTGTGGTCAACCATGTCAAAGGCTGCAGACAGGTCGAGAAGGATGAGAAGAGATAGTTTACCGCGGTCACAGTCACACAGGATCTAATTTGTGACTTTGATATGGGCTGTTTCAGTGCTGTGGCTGGGGTGGAAATCTGAACTTCAAAAAGAACTTAATTGGGTAAAGTGCTTTGGGGGCGTCCTCAGATTGTGAAAGGTGCTAGAAAAATGCAAGTCTTTCTTTTTTTGAAGAGCTACCAAGATACAAACCTGACTGTTTCATCCAAAAGTCTTGTTTCCTATTAGACTGACAGAAGCACCCTTCTGAAAAGGATTACGGGGGCAGGGTAGGAAGAGGTCATTCGAACGCGAGGAGTCGTGTGCGGAGTATAAACACCGACATACACCAGTTGGACCCAACCGCCTGTTTCTATGCGTATATATAATTATTCTCAGTCTATTCATCTCATTTACTCTCTCTTCCTTGCACTCCCACTCTCTCTCCCCACTCTCACTGCACCATTCCTCACCGTCTCACAGCCCGTCCGTCACTCCCTCGCCCAGCCCCTCACTCCCTCCCTGCCCGCCCATCACTCCCTCTCCCGGCCCCTCACTCCCTCCCTGCCCGCCCATCACTCCCTCTCCCGACCCCTCACTCCCTCCCTGCCCGCCCATCACTCCCTCTCCCGGCCGCTCACTCCCTCCCTGCCCGCCCATCACTCCCTCTCCCGGCCCCTCACTCCCTCCCTGCCCGCCCATCACTCCCTCTCCCGGCCCCTCACTCCCTCCCCCCTCACTTCCTCTGACCGCCCTCTCCCTCCCCCCCCGGCCCCTCACACCCTCTCCCCTGGGTCCCTCACTGCCTCTCCCCCCCCCCCCGCCCGGCCCCTCACCCCCCCTCACTCCCTCCCTCTCCCTCCGCCTCACTCTCTCTCCCCCGGCCTCTCCCTCAGGGCGCTCAGTCCCACTAGCCCTCACTCCCTCACTTTCTCCCCCTTCAAGCCCTCCCCCTTACTTCCACTGCCTGCCCTCTCCCTCACTCCCTCTCCCCCCACCTCCGGGCCCCTCCCTCCCTCCCTCTGCCCCCACCTCCGGGCCCCTCACTCCCTCTCTTCCCCCCACTCCCCCGGGCCAGGCCCCTCACCTCCCCCCTCCCTCTCTCTCCCCCAGGCCCTTCACTCCTCCTCACCTCACTATCCCTCTCCGCATCACTACCACTCTCCCTCTCACTACCACTCCCCTTCCTCCTCACTCCCTCCCTCTCCCCCTTACACCACCCCCTCATCTCACTCCCTCCCCTCAGTCCCTCTCTTCCCCCTTACCCATCCCCTCACTCTGTTTCCCCCCTCTACTCCCTCTCCCCCTCACCACCACACTGCCCCTGTTTCTCACTCCCTCTCCCCCTCACTCCATCTACCTCCCCCTCTACCCTCACTCCCTCATTCCAACCCCTCTCCTCTCCAACTCACTCCCCTCCTCTTCACTCCCCCTACCTCCGCCCCAACTCGCTCCCCTCCCACTCCCCTTCCCTCTGCCCCTCACTACCACTCTCCCCTTCATCCCTCTCCCCTCACATCACTACCCCTGTTGTCCTCACCATCACATCCCGCTCCTCCTCACTCCCTTCCTCCCCCTTACCCCTCCCCTCACTCTGTCTCCCTCCCCCTCTAACCTCACTCCAACACCCCCCTCACTCCTCTCCAACTCACTCCCTCTCACTCCCACTCCCCCTCCCCACTCCCTCATCCTCCCTCCGTCTCTATCTCTCCCACTCCCATCTCTCTCCCTCTCTTCCGCTCGCTCCCCCCTCCTCTCTACCCCCCCTCCAACCCTACCTCTCTCCAACCTTTCCACTCCCCCTCACTCCCTCCCCTCCTCCCTTTTCCCCCTCCCTCCTACCCTCCTTCATCCCTCTTCCCCCACCCCTCCCTCTGCCCCCTCCGTCCCTCCTTCATCCCTCCCTTCCCTCTTCCCCCTGCCCACCCTTCCCTCTTCACCCTTCCCCACCCTTCCCTCTTCCCCCTCTCCTCCTTCCCCCCTCCTCCACCCTCCCCTCCCTCTTCCCAATCCTCCCCTCCCTCTTCCCCCTCCCCTCCTCCCTCCTCCCTCTTCCCCCCTTCCCTCCCCCTCCCTCTTCCCCCCTTCCCTCCCCTCTTCCAACCCTCCCCTTCCTCTCTCTCCAACACTTCCTCTCTTTGCCCCCTCCCTTCCACTTGCTCCCCCTCCCTCCCTCGCTCTCTTCCCCCTCCCTTCCCTTCTTCTCTTCAACCTCCCTCCTTCACTTCCCCCTCCCTCTCTTCCGCCCTCCCTCCCTTGTCCCCCTCCTTCCCTTCTCCCTCCCCTCCCTCCCTCTCACTCCCCCTTCCCTCTCTCCTTCCCCCTCCCTTCACCCCCTCTTCCCCCACCACCCTCCCTCGCCTCTCTCTCCCACCCTCCCCTCCCTCCCTTCACTACCCCCTCGCACACTCCCCCCTCCCTCCCCCACTTCAACTCACTCCCCCTCCCTCCCTCTCTCTCACTACCCCGTCCCTCTCTCCCCCCTCCCTCTCACTGCTCTCTCTCTCACCCCTCCCTCCCTCTCACTCCATCCTACTCATTTCCCCCTACCTCCCCCTCACACCCCACTCCCTCCCTCTCTCCGTCTCCCCCTCTCCATCTCTTTCCACTACCTCCCTTACCCCTCTCTCCCCCTTTTCCCCCTCCCTCACTCACACCCCCAATCTATTCCCCCCTCCCTCCCTCACTCCTACCTCCCTCTCCCTCACTTGCATCCCCCTCCCTCGCTTCCTCCTCCCTCTCTTCCCCCTATCTCCCTTCCCTGCTCCCGCTTTCCCCTCCCCTTCTTCCCTCCCTCTTCCCTCTTCCCCCTCGCCTCTCTTGCCCCTCCCTCCCTCTTACCCCCTCCCTCCCTCTTACCCCCTCCTCTCCCTCCCTTCCCTCCCTCCTCCCCCTTCCTCTCCCTTTTCC